>NC_134484.1:212751918-213051918 GCF_040206685.1 Ascaphus truei | reverse complement strand
GGCAGCAAACAGGCCCGGTTTTCAGGGTAACATTTGAAAACCGTGCCTGTTTGCGGGCCTCAGGGACTGGAATTGTGCGGCTCTTGTGTACAGTAAATACAAACATTTTTTTATTAATACATGTTAAACACACAACATCTCCTATATTTAAATACAGCAGGTCAAAACATGTACAGTACCGTACAGTACAGTTCAGCACAACAGTATGGTCTTACCTGTGATTAAAAAAAATCTTTATTCATAAAATACTGTATACAAAACGCAACATCTCCTTTATTAAAGAAACATATACAGTGGGATGGTGTGCAAAACAGTCAGTCAGGCCTGCACCACTACAGTCCTCGAGGGCAGCAAACAGGCCCGGTTTTCAGGACAACCTTGAAAACCGGGTCTGTTTGCGGCCCTCGGGGACTGGGATTGTGCAGGTCCTGTGTGTGTGTACAGCAAGTTAAAACATTTCTGTATAAATACAAGTTAAAACACACAACAATATCTCCTTTATTTAAGTACAGCAGGTCAAAACATGTACAGTACCGTACTGTACAGTTCAGCACAACAGTATGGTCTTACCTGTGATTAAAAAAAATTCTTTATTCATAAAATATACAAAACAGAACATCTCCTTTACACAAGAACAGCAAGACAAAACATTTGCAGTGGGATGGTGTGCAGAACAGTCAGTCAGGCCTGCACCACTACAGTCCTCGAGGGCAGCAAACAGGCCCGGTTTTCAGGACAACCTTCAAAACCGGACCTGTTTTCGGCCCTCCAGGACTGGAACAAAACATTTACCAAACATTTTCAACAGTTGAACACTCAGTCAAATGCGCACCCCACCAGATTGTCCTTCCATGGCCGATGCCATTAATGCAGTCTCGAACGCCTTTCATTACAGGATTTGTAATTGAATAAAAGCACCGCAATTCCTCCAGAATGGTCTTTCTTAAATTGTCTGGAAGTGCTTTTTAGGCGATTTCCTTCATAGTTCACTCTGAAGGCCCAGTCGCAGTACAACGAGTAGGGCACATGGTGCTTAAAAATGTTCAAGGCATACTTGTGGGGTGCACCAGCACTCATCACCCTATACTTCTCCGTGAGCGCCGGTGGCAGATCGCGCAGGGTGATGTTGGGCACCGTATCGATGCGAGCGAATGTAGGTCTTCTGGGAGTGGGAGTGCTTTAGGCGACGGGCGAGGGTAGGTTGTCTGGGAGGAAGCTTTCCTCCTGTCTTGGTCACCATGTTGTCTCCTGGCGTGGTCTTGACGGGGTTGTCATGTCCTCCTCAACGGCATACATGTACACTACATCTTCTGGTTGAGGGGGTGCGCTTGGTGATGGAAGGGTGTCGATGCTCACATCCATCACATCCATGCCACCCTCCTGCTCCGCCGTCAGGGAAACAGGGGCATGAACACCGAGCAAATGATGTATCACCGCTATGTCAGCCTCTATCTTCTCCATCTGTCGATCCATCCATTGATCCATATGTAGCATCCGTTGCTCCATATTTAGCATGGTCTCCAGAAGCAGATCTATCTTTGTCCTCATAATAGAGTCCACGGGGATATCCACACTTATCCCATTCAGCATCCGGTCTAACGAGCTGCTTCTTGTGCATGGCGTGTGGACATCTGGGTGGATGGGTGCTACGGAGGATGAGATGGGGGTTCCATGGAGAGAAGCGGCAGCGTCGTCGAAGAAGGGTGGAGGAGGTGACCTGTGGATATCCATTAGAGGAGAAGTGGCAGCGTCGTCGAAGAGGGATGGAGAAAGTGACCTCTGGATTTCCGGGCGAGAAGCAGAGTCGTCTAAGCGCAAAGGAGAAAGTGACCCGTGGATTTCAGAGGCACCAGCAGCAGCGTCGTCGAATAGAACTGGAGAAGATGGTCTGTGGGTTTCCGGGACAGCGGCGGCAGAGTCGTCGAAGTGTATGGGAGGAAGTGGTCTGCGGGTTCGATGGGTTGGCTGCCATTTGTTTTGCGTGGAGTGTACATCACCGTATTTCTTCTTGACATAATAAGGCTGACGTCTATTAAAACCCTTAGCCTTTGGGGTCAGCAGAAGGTTTTCTTTATTGGCCCTAGCCTGTCGCTTTGGCCTTGGCGTGGCAACAGCAAACGCCTTTCGCTTTTTCTGCATGACAGGCACGGCAGAGGCGAGTGTGTTCCTGCGTCCGTAGAATCGGGGTTGATCCATGGAAGCAGATGACACAATGCAGTATCTGGACAAGGGCAAGTTCAGATAAAGATCTTTGAGTGGTGGGCTATGCAAAGTGTGTAACCTTTTATGCATGGCGACGAGGTACAGGTGTTGAAAGTGGGCGTACTCAAATGTGAGTCATTAACGTATAAATAACCATCCATTTTGTGGATTCACTGCACATTGAATACACATCGACTAAACATCGAATATACATTCTTGTGTTTGTATTTCTTTCTACTCGCTGCAATGCCCGTTAAAAAGATTTCCAAGGAGCTCGGCATGCGAATTAAGGAGATGTACACGAGCGGACACCGAATTGCTGCTATCCAACGCTGTATAGCTACATCAGGCATCATTGTGCCAGAAACCACCGTGAGCTATCATGCACACGGAAAAACCAGAGAACGCAAAAGGGCACCAAGGGTAACTATGCGTAACTATATTTATATTTATATATAGTATATTTATACTACATACATTTTTTTTTTTATATATAAAGATTTATATCACAACAGTCTATATATTTTGTATATTTATATTTATACTACAACAGTATATATATTTTGTATATTTATATTACAAAAGTAGATATATTTTGTATATTTATATTTATACTACAACAGTATATATATTTTGTATATTTATATTACAATAGTATATATATTTTGTATATTTATATTTATATTACAACAGTATATATATTTTGTATATTTATATTACAAAAGTAGATATATTTTGTATATTTATATTTATATTACAACAGTATATATATTTTTTATATTGCTGCATATTGATACTGTAGAACTGTGCTGTAATGCTGTGCTTGTGGCCTACTGCACTGTAACTTACCGGATTGTTTTTCTTTACATTGTAGGGAGACAACTCTTCTGGTGGACAAAATAAGTGAGGAGAATGATGAGAGGAGTGAATTAAGGGTCAAATACACTCTGCAGGAAAATCAAAATCTCACTGTATCCGAGACCAGCATAAAGAAAATGAGACGCAGCATTGGATGGAAATATGGACGTGTGAGGTTGGTTAGTACTGGATAGTACAGGAGGTAAAAGTGTTGTTTGGGGAACTGAACTGTACCGCTAAAATGATTTCTTCCTTGTCATTACAGAGCGTACCCCATGATAAGGGACATAAACAAAATAAAAAGAGTGGTCCATGCCCAGGCATGGATCGATAGTGGAGAAACTTTCCAGGATTGCATCTTCACTGAATAGTCTACTGTGTCGTTGGAGAGATTTGCTACCTTTGCATTCCACAAAAAAGGTCGCATATCTATGAAGCCGCGGCCAAAACACCCCGTGAAGCTGCATGTGTGGGGTACCATCTCTAGGCGTGGACCAGGATGCATTGTCATCTTTGAAGGTAAAATATATAAAATATAATGTAGCCTTTTGCACTGTACTGTTCTAGTGTAGCCTTTCTGTATGAACTGTACTATTGTGCAGTGTTTGAGCACTTTTCTTTTCTTGTTATAGGAATCATGAATAAAGCTTTCTTCCAAGAGAACAATGTGCCTGAGATAGTGGAATACATCACACGCGAGTTCCCGGATGGTCACCGTTTCTACCAGGACAACGATCCGAAGCACACCGCGTCAACTGCGCATATCCTTGAGCGCGTATCAACTGGGTGAAGACGCCAGCGGAGTAAGTGCGGTAACCGTGTCTCATTTTTTCCCCACAGTTTTTACTATGTACTGTATCTCTTAAACTAATTGTCCTATTTTTCCAATGACAGATCGCCAGACTTCAATCCGATAGAAATGGTCTGGCATCAGCTGAAGGACCATATCCGGAAAGTGGTGAAACCCTCCAAAAAGGACGAGTTGGGGAAAGGCATAATGAGTTTTTGGAACGATGTACTCACCGTGGAACGCTGCAATAAATATATTGACCATATTGCGACTGTGTTGCCCATTGTGATCACGCGTAATGTAAGTATGGCACAGTATATACAGTACATATATACAGTAGTTCCAGTATAGACTAGTTTGACAGTACTAACTGCATACTGTACACAATTCCATATTATTCCATAATGCCATAATACAATATGCACCTACAGTAGAGTACAGTAACTGCTCAATTTTTTTCTTTCCAGAGAGAGCAGCACCAGCCATCTGGTAACATTCTGTAGTATTTAACAGTAGTTAGAGTATACAGTAGTTCCAGTATAGACTAGTTTGTCAGTACTAAATGCCTACTAACTGCTCAATTTTTTTCTTTCCAGAGAAAGCAGCACCAGCCATCTACAGTAGTACTACACATCACACAATGCCATAATACAGTACGCACATAACTGCACTAATTTTTTGTTTTCTTGTCATTTCAGGAAATAAGGATGGCCTGGGGGGAGGTGGGGTGTTGTGTGCAGTCTAATCTGTTTGTATAGTCAAATGTACAGTATATAAACAGCAGTAATGATGTACACAAAACCTCTCCTCTCTCAATGAACTACTGTACTGTACACAGAATGAGGAACAAGATAAAGACGGAAAAAACTATATTACTCTATATATATTATACATTATATATTATTAAATAATATTCTTATATGTGCTTTATTCATGTTTATCCATGTTTTACAAATGTTTTCTAAATGTTTGTCCAATTTCAATCTGCCAGAAGAACTTAATAAAGACTGCATTATGTAGTTTTCATGATTATTTTTATATTTGTATTTTTTGGTTCCTGATAAAATAAATATTTATTTACATTCCTGCTAATCATAATCATTGACAACACCCCACCCCCACACACCTACAGTACACCAATGAATAAGAATGAATGGCAAAACAACATGAATCAGTTAATGGTTTTTTTAACTCTCAATTCTCACAATGCTATGCAAATCAGATTTACATTTCAAATTCGAGAAGGGATTTTCCAAAGCGTTACCGTAAACAAAGACTCAAAGGGTTGGGGGGGTTGGGTGAGTCATGCGTTAGCTCCCATCTCAAAGAGGATTACAGTACATGCAGGAGCAGTGAGGTGATTGACGCTCGGCTAGGGATGGATTAAAAACACAATGACTAGCTTCAGAAAATTAATGACTCTGTGGAGGGGGGGGAGAGTTGGGTGAGTCATGCGCAGTAAGCAGCTAGCTCCCATCTCATAGAGGATTACATTCAGAAAATTAATGACTCTGTGGAGGTGACTGTCGATAAGAATTTGTGTGTGCGTGGGGGAGGGATGAAGGATTAGTTGTGCAGCAGTTCAAAGAAATTACATAGAGTAGAGTACAGTAATTTCAAAAGGTAGTTTAACATAATAATTTGATCCCTACACCCCCAAATACAGTACATAAAAAGCACACAAATCAACCATGTGCAGTCAAATGTACAGGGTCGCAGTCAAAAGCTACAGCACAGATTGAATATCGTAATATCAAGATTGTTTTTGCAGGCTTGTGGATAAAATAACAGTTAAAAAATTATAATTACATTTTTTTTTTTGGGCACTCAAGCAAGCAGAGGTGGGTGAAGTTACAGGCGCATGAGCAGTAATCAACTAGCTCCCATCCAAAAGAGGATTACACACAGGCGCATTGAGAGGTGATGCTCTGTGCAAATCAAATTTGAGAAGGGATTTTCCAAACCGTTACCATAAACAAAGCCTCAAAGGGTTGGGGGTTGGGTGAGTCATGCGCAGTAAGCAGCTAGCTCCCATCTCAAAGAGGATTACATGCAGGCGCAGTGAGGCTTTGTAGCTCGGCTATGGATGGATTAGGAATACAATGTCAAGATTCAGAAAATGAACGACTCTGTGGAGGGGGGGGTTGGGTGAGTAATGCGCAGTAAGCAGCTAGCTCCCATCTCAAAGAGGATTACACGCAGGTGCAGTGAGGCTTTGTAGCTCGGCTATGGTCGGACTAAGAACACAATGTCAAGATTCAGAAAATTAATAACTCCGTGGAATTTCAAATCCTTGAGCTAGCCTTGTGTGTGTTCATGGGGGAGGGGGCTACAGGGTACAGCTGCATGAAGGTCAAAGATAATGACATACTGTACTATAATTTCAGTACGTACAGTAAAAAGCACACAAAGCAACCATGTGCAGTCAAACGCATAGGGTCACAGTCAAAAGCTACAGCACAGATTGAATATCATAATACAGTATCAAGATGGTTTTTGCAGGCTTGTGGAGAAAAAATAAATAAATAAATTAGAATAATTTTTTTAAATTTTTTTTTGGTCACTCACTCAAGCAAGCAAGCAAGCAGTGGTGGGCGAAGTTACAGGCGCATGCGTAGTAATCACCTGCTGTCAAGCAGGAATGTGATTAAAACCAGACACATGTTCAAAGGAATGGTGTGGGAGAGATGTACTGCATTGTTGAGAAGATAAGAAGTTGAAATACCCTGTAGTGCAGTTAATTATCCTGAGCGAGGGGAGAGCGCTGTATATGCCGAAATGTGACACTTTTACAGTACTGTACACGCCTATGCGTTTCAACAATTTTCAAATGAGACATACTGTACAGTACAGCACTGTAAATGCATGTATACTTTAAATATGCAAATTTACAATTACTGCGCGCGCACACACAGACTGTGTACTGACGTAGGTTGAACCGCAAATGTATTACACTTCCAAGACAACAGCTCGCAAACGCCCCCTGAGTTTTTACACGGCATTGCAGTATTGCAGACAGCGAGAATAAAATGCTAATATCACAAGCGCTAAAATAACACAATTCACTCCGGGAATTTTTTTTAAAAAAACGCACCTAACCGGGATTATCTGGGAGCCGCGGATCTAGCCGATTTAGACTCAGGTCAGCCGCCACTGTAAAACAAGCAGCATTTTTTTTATTGGTGGAGTAATTAAAAAAACATTCATGGTGTACTGTAAGTAAAAACATTTTAGAATACAACTTTAAACAAGCAGCATTTATTTTATTTGTGAAGTAAGTAAAAAAACATTCATGGTGTACTGTAAGTAAAAACATTTTAGAATACAACTTAAAACAATCAACAAGTCAAAAATGAATCAACATTTGAACAGATGACCAATCACACAGCAAATTCGATCCCCAGCAGATCGTCCTTCCAGGGACGATGCCTTGAACAGTGGCGGCCGCCTTTATGCTAGTGCGGCCGTAGCAGCGCAACTCTGATAACCGCGGGCAGATGCAGTATGTATTTTTTTTCCGGAATATATTGCGGTATTTAAGTGCTCGTAATATTAGCATTTTATTAGCGTTGTCTGTAATACTGCAATACCGTCTAAAAACTCAGGGGGGCGTTCGCTAGCTGTTGTCTTAAAAGTCTAATACTTTAGCAGTTCAACCTACAGTATGTCAGTACACAGTCTGCGTGTGCGCGCGCAGTAATTGTAAATTTGCATATTTATACATGCATGTGCAGTGCTGTACAGTACTGTATGTCTCATTTGAAAATTGTTGAAACGCATAGGCGTGTACTGTAACAGTATCACATTTCAGATATATACAGCGCTCTCCCCTCACTTGCCCCCGCAGACACACAGGCTAATTTACTGCACTGCAGTATTTCAACTTCTTATCTTATCTACAGTACAGCGCTCTCCCCTCGCTCGCCCCCGCACACACACAGGATAATTTACTGTACTGCACTGCAGTATTTCAACTTCTTATCTTATCTACAGTACAGTACACCTCTCCCACACCATTCCTTTGAATGTGTGTCTTTCTGGTTTCAATCACATTCCTGCTTGCTGCAGTGTACATAGCTGATGATTACTGCGCATGCGTCTGTAGCTTCACCACTGCTTGCTTGCGAAGTTCAAGAGTGAGTGACCAAAAAAAATATATATATTTTTATTTTCTCCTCATTTTTTATTTTAATTTTCTCCACAAGCCTGCCTAAACCATCTTGACATTACGATATTCAATCTGTGCTGCAGCTTATGACTGCGACACTGTGCGTTTGACTGCACATGGTTGATTTGTGTGCTTTTTACAGTATGTACTGTATTTGGGGGTGTAGGGATCAAATTATTATGATAACCTGCTTTTGGAAAATATGTCATTTCTTTGAACTGCAGTATAGCTAATCCTTCATGCAGCTGTACCCTATACCCCCCTCCCCCATGCACACACACAAGGCTCCCTCAAGGATTTGAAACTCTTATCGACAGACACCTCTCCAGAACCATTCCGTTTCTAAAGCTTGCCATTGTGTTTTTAATGGTCCGTCCCTAGCCGAGCATCACCTCTCTGCGCCTGCGTGTAATCCTCTTTGGGATGGGAGCTATAGTACATAGCTGATGATTACTGTGCATTCATCTGTAGCTTCACCACTGCTTGCTTGCGAAGTTCAAGAGTGAGTGACCAAAAAAAAAAAATGTGTTTTTATTTTCGCCTCATTTTTTATTTTAATTTTCTCCACAAGCCTGCCTAAGCCATCTTGACATTACGATATTCAATCTGTGCTGCAGCTTATGACTGCGACACTGTGCGTTTGACTGCACATGGTTGATTTGTGTGCTTTTTGCTGAATGTACTGTATTTGGGGGTGTAGGGATCAAATTATTATGATGAGACCTGCCTTTGGAAAATATGTAATTTCTTTGAACTGCAGTACAGCTAATCCTTCATGCAGCTGTACCCTGCACCCCCATCGCCCACGCACACACATAAGGCTCGCTCAAGGATCTGCCTCTTATCTACACCTCTCCAGAGCCATTCCGTATCTAAAGCTTGTCATTGTGTTTTTAATCCGTCCCTAGCCGAGCATCACCTCTCTGCGCCTGTGTGTCTACCATTCATTAATTTTCCTATTGTTGGCTTTGAGTCTCTGTAATCCTCTTTGGGAAGGGAGCTAGCTGATGATTACTGCGCATGACTCACCCATCCACCCCCCCAACCCTTTGAGGCTTTATTTACGGTAACGCTTGCGATAATCCCTTCTCGAATTATATGTAAATCTGATTTGCACAGCACTGTGAAATTGAGAGTTAAAAAAACCATAATCTGATTCATGTTGTTGATGCAGTAAATTACCACTTTTTGGCATTCTTACTTTTTCTTTGGTGCAGGTGTGGGGGGGGGGTGTCAATGATTATGATTATCATGAATGTAAATAAATAAATATTTATTTTATGTTATCAGGAACAAAAATACAAATATATAAATAATCATGAAAAATACAAAATGCAGTCTTTATTCAGTTCTTCTGTCAGATTAAAATGTATGGCCCGTGGATAATCATGAATAATGCACATTGATAATAATACTAATTAATAATATATAATAATATATATATAATAATATAATTTTTTCCGTCTTTATCTTCTTCCTCATTCTGTGTAGTTCATTGAGAGAGGGGAGGTTTTGTGTACACCATGACTGCACTTTAGATACACTTTACTGTACACAATGTACACATGTACCCCCCACCCCCTTTCCATCCTTTTTTTCTCTGAAAAGACAAGAAAAGAAAAAATTAGTGCAGTTAGGTGCATCTTGTTGCATTGTATACTGTATAGCTACTC
Organism: Ascaphus truei; assembly: GCF_040206685.1. Lineage (NCBI taxonomy): Eukaryota > Metazoa > Chordata > Amphibia > Anura > Ascaphidae > Ascaphus > Ascaphus truei. The sequence goes on along the minus strand of NC_134484.1, from coordinate 213,042,227 downwards.
CATATTGGACTACAGTATGCAGTTAGTACTGTCAAACTAGTCTACACGTGAACTACTGTATACTGTGACTACTGTTAAATACTTTGTAACCAGATGGCTAGTGCTGCTCTCTCAGGGAAAAACAAATCTGTGCCATACTTACCTGTATCATACTATACTTACAATACTACAGTACAGTACTATACCATACAACCTTCCTGATGCTTGCCCATTACGCGTGATCACAATGGGCAACACAGTCGCAATATGGTCAATATATTTATTACATCGTTCCGCGGTGAGTACATCGTTCCAAAAACTCATTATGCCTTGCGCCAACTCATCCTTCTTGGAGGGTTGCATGACTTTTCGGATATGGTCCTTCAGCTGATGCCAGACCATTTCGCTAGGATTGAAGTCTGAAGATCTGTCATTGGAGGGGGAAAAAAAGGACTATTATTTAAAGAGATACAGTACACAGTAAAAACAGTGGGAAAAAATGAGACACGGTTACCGCACTTACTCCGCTGGCTTCTTCACCCGGTTGATACCTCGCTCAAGGATATGCGCTGTTGACGCGGTGTGCAACGGATCGTTGTCCTGGTATTCTCTTTTCAATTCAATTTTCTATTGGAAGAAAGCTTTATTCATGATTCCTATAACAAGAAAAGAAAAGTGCTCAAAAAACTGCACACTAGTACAGTAGAGTGCGTAAGGCAAAAGCGTGTGACATACATTTTACTGTACCTTCAAAGATGACGATGCATCCTGATCCACGCCTTAGAATGGCACCCCACACATGCATCTTCACTGGGTGTTTTGGACGCGGCTTCATAGATATGTGACCTTTTTTGTGGAATGCAAAGGTGGGAAATCTCTCCAGCGATACCTTAGACTCATCAGTGAAGATGCAATCAAGGAAAATGTCTCCACTGTCGATCCATGCCTGGGCCTGGACCATTCTCTTGATTTTGTTAATGTCCCTTATCATAGGGTACGCTCTGTAATGACAAGGAATAAATAATTTTAGAGGTACTGTCACGGCCACCTTTATTCTAACACTTACCCGGATTTATCCTTGCATTTTCTCCGTTTGTATCGGAGTTTCCCGCGCGGCGGCCGCATTAATCAGATAAGCGCTAATGGCTCTTATCATTGAAAGCGCCCGCGGCGCGGGAAAACTAAAAAAAAAAAGCCTTGCGCCGCCACGTTTTAAAAAAACTTGCGGTGGCAGCCGCAGGAGGCTAAAGGCGGCCGCCACTGTACAGTACAGTTTCTTAAACAACACTTTTACCTCCTGTACTGTCCAGTACTAACCTCATACGTCCATATTTCCATCCAATTCTGCGTCTCATTTTCTTTATGCTGGACTCGTATACAGTGAGATTGTGATTTTGCTGCAGAGTGTATTTGACCTTTAATGCACTCTTCTCATCATTCTCTTCACTTATTTTGTCGACCAGAAGAATTGTCTCCCTACAATGTATAGAAAAGTAACAATCCGGTAAGTTAGAGTTCACTAGGCCACAAGCACAGCACATCATTTGCAGTAAAAAATAGTATACAATGAGATAGATCTACACAATCTACAGTTCTATTAATGCAGCAATATACACAATAGATATACTGTAGTTATATAAATATACCGAAATAACTATAAAATGAGATAAATCCACACAATATATTGTTATATTAATATGCAGACGACAGAGAAGCCCAATGCTACATCCAACATGACAGAAATACACAGTAAAATACTTATATATTCTCTTGAAATAGGGTCATTTAGTTTAACCCTTTGGCCAAAGCGTTGTAAGCTTGCGAGCCACGTCAAGGCAGACACCTGTTCGCAAGTCCTAACACTACCAGATAAAATACTAATATACCTCTATTAGGATTAAAATTCTCATTTACCTCTATTAGGAGGGAGAAAGACCACAGTGGGTCTATATCCAGCAGAATGAGGAACTTGGGAAGTGGGGAGGGGCGGGCTTAAAACCTGGGAAGGAGGAGCCACTAACCTCCACCAGCTGGAACAGCTGAGAATGGGTTAACAAAACACAGAACCCCAGCAAGCTCTTTTTGGAAACCCCTGAGCCCCCACAAAATATATATATGTATATGTGTCAAAATGGAGTGCTATTGAGCGTGGCATATGTATAGAACAGACGACAGAGAAGCCCAGTGCTACATCCAACATGACAGAAATACACAGTAAAATACTTATATATTCTCTTGAAATAGGGTCATTTAGTTTAACCCTTTGGCCAAAGCGTTGTAAGCCTGCGAGCCACGTCAAGGCAGACATCTGTTCGCAAGTCCTAACACTACCAGATAAAATACTAATATACCTCTATTAGGATTAAAATTCTCATTTACCTCTATTAGGAGGGAGAAAGACCACAGTGGGTCTATATCCAGCAGAATGAGGAACTTGCAAACTAGGGAATTGGGGAGGGGCGGGCTTAAAACCTGGGAAGGAGGAGCCACTAACCTCCACCAGCTGGAACAGCTGAGAATGGGTTAACAAAACACAGAACCCCAGCAAGCTCTTTTTGGAAACCCCTGAGCCTCCACAAAATATATATATGTATATGTGTCAAAATGGAGTGCTATTGAGCGTGGCATATGTATACAACAGACGACAGAGAAGCCCAATGCTACATCCAACATGACAGAAATACACAGTAAAATACTTAAATATTCTCTTGAAATAGGGTCATTTAGTTTAACCCTTTGGCCAAAGCTTTGTAAGCTTGCGAGCCACGTCAAGGCAGACACCTGTTCGCAAGTCCTAACACTACCAGATAAAATACTAATATACCTCTATTAGGATTAAAATTCTCATTTACCTCTATTAGGAGGGAGAAAGACCACAGTGGGTCTATATCCAGCAGAATGAGGAACTTGCAAACTAGGGAAGTGGGGAGGGGCGGGCTTAAAACCTGGGAAGGAGGAGCCACTAACCTCCACCAGCTGGAACAGCTGAGAATGGGTTAACAAAACACAGAACCCCAGAAAGCTCTTTTTGTAAACCCCTGAGCCCCCACAAAATATATATGAATGAGATAAATCCACACAATATATTGTTATATTAATATGCAGCAATATAAACAATATATATACTGTAGTTATATAAATATACCGAAATAACTATAAAATGAGATAGATCTACACAATATATAGTTCTATTAATATGCAGCAATATAAACAATATATATACTTAGTTATATATATATACCGAAATAACTATAAAACTAGATAGATCTACACAATATATAGTTCTAATAATATGCAGCAATATACACAATAGATATACTGTAGTTAGTTATATAAATATACCGAAATACTATACAATTAGATAGATCTACACAATATATAGTTCTATTAATATGCAGCATGTAGACGGACGTTCACAGAGGTACACAACTGGAGACTTTTATAAGGTGAAATTATAATAAAGCTTTATTGTGCCTTTTCCTTTTCATCAGGAAATCATCCAAACACAGGGGGAAACAAAGCTTCTATTCACTTGGGAGTGGCTCTAGTGAAATAATATGCAATTCACAAGTCCCTTAGTTAAGCATGTCTCGCAGTCCCAAAACATATAGCATGAAATAAGCAGATATAAGCAGTCTCTTAAGAATAAAAGTCTTATCTGTTAGCTGCTGTAGAGCTTCTCTGCTCTCCTGGAACCGCACCCGTGCGTGCACAGAAAATATCAGCATCCAGGTTTAGAAGTCTTATTTGGTGTCTTGCAATCAGCGATGCTGTGCAGAGCTCAAGACCGGTCAGCTCCAGAGATCTGTGTTCTCTTTGGTCAGTCTCTCCTGGGAGACTCAAGAACACTGCTATGTCTCCAAAGTTCAGCCCTGAAGTGAGCTAAGAAGTGACTTCCTGTCTCAACAGAAAGGCTTTTGTAAGCAATCTAAATCAGGCAGGTGGTGTTTATTAATGGACTACCAGCAGTTAACCACCACACCACTAGATTAAAGGCACATTACTTGAACAGGGATTACTCCCCCGTTACACAGCAATATACACAATAGATATACTGTAGTTATATAAATATACAGAAATAACTATAAAAATAGAAAGATCTACACTATATATAGTTCTATTAATATGCAGCAATATAAACAATAATAGATATAATGTATTATATAGTTATATAAATATACTTACGCGTTAGTTACCGTTGGTGTCCTTGTGCGTTGTCTGGTTTTTCCGTGTGCATGATAGCACATGGTGGTTGATGGCACAACGAGGCCAGAAGCAGCTAACCAGCGTTGGATATCTGCAATTCTTTGTCCGCTCGTGTACATCTCCTTAATTCTCATGCTTTGAGATCCTTTGAAATCTTTTTAACAGGCATTGCTGCGAGTAGAAAGAAATACAAACACAAGAAAGTATATTCGATGTTTAGTCGATGTGTATTCAATGTGCAGTGAATCCACAAAATGGATGGTGTATTTATACGTTAATGGCTCACATTAGAGTACTCCCACTTTCAACACCTGTACCTCGTCGCCATGAATAAAAGATTACACGCTTTGCATAGCCCACCACTTGATGATCTGTATCTGAACTTGCCCTTGTCCAGATACTGCATTGTGCCATCTGATTCCATGGATCAACCCCGATTCTACGGACGCAAGAAGTCACTCGCCTCTGCCGTGCCTATCACACAGAAAAAGCGAAAGGCGGCAGCCGTTTCCAAGCCAAGGCCAAAGCGACAGGCTAAGGCTAATAAAGAAAACCTTCTGCTGACCCCACAGGCTAAGGGTTTTAATAAACGTAAGCCTTATTATGTTAAGAAGAAATACGGTGATGTACACTCAACGCAAAACAAATGGCAGCCAACCCATCGAACCCGCAGGCCACTTCGTCGTTTATGCTTCGACGACTCTTCCGCCGCTCTCGCGGAAATTTTCAGCCCATCTTCTCCACTACTCGTCCACTTCGCTGCCACCGCTCTCCCGGAAACCCACAGGCCATCTTCGCCACTGCTCTTCGACGACGCTGCCACTGGTGCCCCTGAAATCCACGGGTCACTTTCTCCATTATGCTTAGACGACTCTGCCGATTCTCGCCCGGAAATCCACAGGTCACTTTCTCCATCCCTCTTCGACGACTCTGCCGCTTCTCCTCTCCCGGAAATCCACAGGTCACCTCCTCCATCATTCGTCGACAACGCTGCCGTTCTCCTCTCCCGGAAATCCACAGGTCACCTCCACCTTCCTTCTTCGACGACGCTGCCGCTTCTCTCCATGGAACCCCCATCTCATCCTCCGTAGCGACCATCCACCCAGATGTCCACAGCACGCCATGCACAAGAACCAGCTCGTTAGACCGCATGCTGAATGGGTTAAGTGTGGATATCCCCGGGAACTCTACTGTGCTGGTAAAGATAGATCTGCTTCTGGAGACCATGCTAAATATGGATCAACGGATGCAGAAGATGGATCAACGGATGCAGAAGATGGATCAACGGATGCAGAAGATGGATCAATGGATGGAGAAGATGGATCGACAGATGGAGAAAATAGAGACTGATATACCGGGGATACATAATTTGCTCGGTGTTCATGACCCTGTAACCCCGAAGCCGGAGCAGGAGGGTGGCATGGATGTGATGAATGGGACCTTCGACCGCCATCCAACATCAAGCGCACCCCCTCCACCAGAATAACTTGTGTACATGTATGCCATTGAGGAGGAGGATAACATGACAACCCCGTCAAGACCACGCCACAACACGGCGACCAAGACAGGAGCAAAGCTTCCTCCCAGACAACCTCCCCTTGCCCGCTGCCACAAGCACACCCGCTCACAGAAGAACACCCGCTCCCAGAACCCAACCTACATACACTTGCATCGATACGGTGCCCGACAGAATATAGGGTGATGAGTGCTGGTTTACCCCAGAAGTATGCCATGTTAATTTTTAAGCACCACGTGTCCTACTTGGTGTACTGTGGGTGGGTCTACAAAAGTGAACAACGAAAGAAATCGCAAAAAAAGGGCGCTTCCTGAAAATTTAAGAAGGACTATTGTGGAGGAATTGCGGCGCTATTTTTCAATAAGAGATCCTTTAATGAAAATCGTTCGAGCATGGAGGATTAATGGAGTAATGGCATTTTGCGCCATACAAGGCATCGGCCCTGGAAGGACAATCTGGTGGGGATCGAATTTGCGTGACTGTTCAACTGTTATTTATTTTTTGTAAATGTTTTTGTAAATGTTTTGACTTTCTGTACTTTAATAAAGGAGATGTTGCGTGTTTTAACTTGTATTATTAAAGAAATGTTTTTACTTACTGTACACAGGACCTACACAATTCCAGTCCACGAGGGCCGCAAACTGGCCTGGTTTTCAAGGTTATCCTGAAAACCGGGCCCGTTTGCGGCACTCGATTACTGGAGTTGTGCAGGCCTGACTGACTGTTCTGTACACCATCCTACTGTAAATGTTGACTGTTGTGCTGTACATGTTTTGACTTTCTGTACATTAATAATGGCGATGTTGTGTGTTTTAACTTGTATTAATAAAGAAATGTTTTTACTTACTGTACACAGGACCTGCACAATTCCAGTCCCGGGGGCCTCAAACAGGCCCGGTTTTCAAGGTTATCCTGAAAACCAGGCCTGTTTGTGGCCCTCGAGGACTGGAATTGTGCAGGCCTGACTGACTGTTCTGTACACCATCCTACTGTAAATGTTTTGACTTTCTGTACTTTAAAAAAGGAGATATTGCGTTTTTTAAATTTTATGAATAAAGAATTTTTTTAAATAAAACCATACTGTTGTGCTGATTGCAAACCATACTAACATAATACATGTAGAATAAATGCATTCTTTAATTTTTTTTCGGGTTTATTATACAGTATATATATATAAAGTATTGTATACGGTCTGAAAACATCAGCATACTGTTTCAGGTATTCTATCCTAATCAATAACAGCTGCCACTAAACTGTAGACTTCGGTACGTGTTTTTTTTTACTCAGATTCAGCAATGTGCAGGCATTGTAACACAAAGCGATATTATCCATCGAAATCCCTCAGTTTGCCGTTTTCCACATGAGATGACAAAGTTTTCTTTTCTGAGGAACAAAAAAAAAGTCAAAGTTTTACTGTAATGGTCAGTCAGTCAGACCCCTAAAGAAGTTCCCACAGTCAGTCCCACCAATAATTTTTTCGGGGGGCGTCTCCTGCTCACATGCGCATGCGCCTACCGTCGATGTGATGACACGCATATGCGTTTCCAGAAGGTTCCAATGCGCATGCGCCTAGCTTTTCACCAATTGTTCTGTATCTACTGTAAAAGCCGCTCAGCCAATGATATTGCTTACAGGAGACTCGCTTGACTGTGCATTGATATTTCAAAAACAGAATAAAATACGGCAACATTACTCACCATAGACTTTGCCAATCAGCTGGAGCCTAGCCACTGCCAGTCCCGTATTGTTGATCAAACACGTAGTTGGCAGGTGACAGCGGGACTACTACACCTGTAGTCAGCTGATCAGGCTGGAAATTGCTTAGGTACATGCAAGCTTGCTGGAATCTGTACGCGAAATCCGGCTTAGGCTGCAGGTATCCAGGCGGGGACAGACAGCAAGAGTTTGTCGGGCACCAGGTTTTCACCGTCGGTCAGACCGTTATTGGAAGCCGGTGCTGGCGCATTGCTTGCCTGCGACTGATATTTCTTAGTTGGTTTTAACATGACCTTTCGCCTTTTGAAGTCTCCATGATCATAGATACGGGAAAAACCCAGTGATACACAACCAATACTCTCCAATAACATCGGGATCAATACGAAAAAAACATGGATCGATACATAACTTTTTCCTTATTGCACGCTTCCACACACGAGCATCTGGTGAAAATTTGTAAAAGTCATAGTTTTCGATAAAATACTGATAAATTTGAACAACTGTTGCCATCTTATCATCTGTTGCATTAATCACGGACCATATTAAATAAGCGTACGTTCTGTCGGGTTTTTGGAACACGGACTGCAGCGGTGCACTCATCTCGGAACTTTCAGGACAATAGAACACCAGACACTGCGCATTTAGTATTTAATATGAAAAGCCTAAATTGATAAATTATTGTAACATCTTCAGTACCAAGGTCAATTTTTAATAGACCACTGTGGTATTTTTTTAAACACCTGCAAGTCGACACATTACTGAAGCGCATGTGCATTACAATTCATGAATATCTACCATCTGGCGGATACGCGAAGAATTGCAACCAATAAAATCCGAACCATTATCAATAAACACATCAACCGCACATCAACTGCGGGTGTGAATGCAAAATGAATGCTGTCAGAATGCGGCATGAACGTGGTGAAGTGCGGTGAAGTGCGTGGCATTCGGAAAAATCCCCGAAAAAATTCGGAGATGTTGGAGAATAAAAAGGGTCGCGGCTGTATGCCGCAAAATGCCATTTATGGAGTCTCTCACGATTTTCATTAAATGATCGGTAATTTTAAAAGAGCGCCGCAATTCCTCCACAATAGTGTCTTAAATTTTCTGGAAGAGCCTTTTTGGTGCGATTCCCTTCGTAGTTTACATTGTGGGCCCACCCGCAGTACACCACATAGGGCACATTGTGCATGAAAATGTACATGGCATGTTTCTGGGCTACACCACCACTTGCAAACCTATTCTTCTCCCTGAGTGGCTGGACAGCTCGCGGAAGATGATGTCAGGCACCGTCTCCATGCAAGCGTATGTGGGTGGGATTCTGAGAGCGGGTGTGCTTCTGGGAGCGGGTGTGCTTCTTGGAGCGGGTGTACTTGTGGCGGAGGGCGAGGGTAGGTTGTCTGGGAGGATGCATTCCTCCTGACTTGGTCGCCTTGTCTGTGTTGTCTCCTGGCGTGGTCTTGACGGGGTTGTCATGTCATCCTGTCAGGAATCCACTCCTGGCTTTTCTCGTAGCGTTGCAGGGTGCTGTTGTTCTCACTAATTCCCTCTTTCAACAGCAGCTGTGTTTGGGCTATCACTGCAATCTAGCCTTGTACTCAGTCATTGGAGCAGTGCCTTCACACCCTCCTCCGGGGATTGGCCTGCTGGCCTATAAATACTGCATTCCCACAATCACTCACTGCCGAGCATAACCCTTCTTGGATGTTATCCGTGTTCTGCCACAAGCCCCTGACTTGCTATCTCTAGTACTAATCTCTGTGTATTGTGTTCCAGCATTAGTTCCTTCTTTCCCTGCAACCTGCTGCTTCTACCCTTTGCAGAGGTTGCTGTTTGGACCCCGTGGCCTGCTGCTCTTATTCCCTTCGCAGAGGCCAGCTTGAACTAATGCGCTGAGAACGGTACCATGGGCCGTGGACACAACTCGCGCAGACTCCGCTCCCGCCCCGCAGCTACAAAGCTGAAGCAGGAGGACCTGCTCGATTTCCTGGTACTGATTCCTTGCAACGACTATGACTACCCGGATGTCTTCTATCCCGACCCTGGTTCAGCCATCGACTGTCCTGTCTTCTCCAACCCCGACTTTGGTTCGTCCAACGACTACGCTGACCTCTCCAGTCCAGAACCCAGCCTGTTTGATTATGAACTTTGCACTCCGCAGTCTGCGTGGTCTAAGGTCGGTGATTTCATAACCCAACCTCAGCCACGCGGTCCGGCCCCGGTTTGTGGCGAGCACAGTCGTAACACATCCTCGTCAATGGCATACATGAACACATATTCTTCTGATGGAGGGGGTGTCAGTCTCTATCTTCTCCATGCTCTTATCCATCTTCTCCATCCGTTGATCCATCTTCTCCATCCGTTGATCCATATTTAGCATGGTCTCTAAAAGAAGATCAATCTTTACGAGCATAGAGTTCCAAGGGATATCGACACTTAACCCATTCAATATGCGGTCTAAGGAGCTGGATCTTGTGCATGGGATACTGTGGACATCTGGGTGGATGGGTGCTGAAGAGGATGAGATGGGGGTTCCCTGGAGAGAAGCGGCAGCGTCATCGAAGAGTGATGGAGAAGGTGACCTGTGGATTTCCAGGAGAGAAGCGGCAGCGTCGTCAAGGAGTGATGGTGGAGGTGACCTGTGGGTTCCGGGAGAGAAGCGGCAGCATCGTCGAGGAGTGATGGAGTAGGTGAGCTGTGGGTTTCCGGGAGAGCAGTGGCAGCATCGTCGAGGAGTGATGGAGGAGGTGACGTGTGGGTTCGATTGGTTGGCTTCCATTTGTTTTGCTTTGTGTCTACATCAGCAAATTTCTTCTTGACATAGTAAGGCTTCTTAAAAGCCTTAGCCTTTGGAGTCGTCAGAAGGTTTTCTTTATTAGCCTTAGCCTTTCACTTTGGCCTTGGATTGGAAAAAGCTTCTGCCTTTCGCTTTTTCTGCATGACAGGCACGACAGAAGAGAGTGGGTTCCTGCGTCAGTAGAATGTGACTCATTAAAGTATAAAAACACCATCCATTTTGTGGATTCACTGCACATTGAATACACATCGACTATACATTCTTGTTCTTGTATTTCTTTCTACACGCAGCGATGCCTGTTAAAAAGATTTCTAAGGATCTCAGCTGAGAATAAAGCAGATGTACATGAGAGGACAACGAATTGCAGATATTCAACGCTGGTTAAGTACTTCTGGCCTCGTTGTACCAGCAGCCACCGTAGCTATCATGCACAAGGAAAGACCAAAAAAGTCAAGAGGACAGCAACGGTAACTACCGCGTAAGTACTGTAAAGTATTTTGAATACTGTATGTTTTCTGTACCGTGCAGTACTGCAATAGCACTTTTATTGGTTAGATAGCTTATTGTTTTTAACAGGAAACAAAGAAAAAAACCTGGCGCCAAAAGTTCAATGGATAATCCTGTACTCCTCAGGGGATCAGCACACTTGAACTTTTGGCGCCAGGTTTTTTTCTTTGTTTCCAAGTATTTTCTGTTAGTACTGACAGTATTACTAGGCAGCCATTATATTTTGTATTTTCACTTGCCACATTGGTGTTTTAATCTTTAGCGCTTGTTCACATGTTTTCTTTTTCACTTATTGTTTTTAACAGAATCATTTTCCTAGCAATTATTAGATGTACTGTACAATTAGTTTTTGTGTTGCACCTCCTTCCTCAATTATCATAATTGCATTCCTACATTCTTATAATCAATTCTATTTGAAAGTGAGTTGCACCTCTTTCCTTAATTATCACTCACTTCATTATTACTCATTATGACTCACACACTCACAACCCCCCATTACAGTACACAGTTTACTCACATTCTGACACACACACACACACACACACATTAAGTACCGTTAATATTATTTCTGATATATATATATAAAGCAGAAAATAGCCGTGTTAGTCCAGTTGCGATAGTGCAGAATAAATTAGTTCTTCAGTATTAGGTGATACCTTTTTTATTGGACTAACAATATATGTCATAGGACAAGCTTTCGAGAGTTCTCCTCTCTTCTTCAGGTCAAGCAATACTGATATACAAAGGATTCAATAACTAAAACAGTGTAAAGAGAGGGGGGAAAAAACAGATATTTACTGTAGATAAGGTAGGGTGTTTAATGTTTGAAGCCAGGGGACAGAGTCTAAGAAAGGTGTGGAGGGGAAGGGATGTTGGGGGGGAGAGAAAGTGTGGATAAGAATTAAGGCAAGCAGGATAATTGCAAACAATTTTGTAATATATATATATAGTTATTGCTGAATATTTATATAACTCTATTCTATATCTATCTATTATTATTGTTATCGCTGTATATTTATATAACTATTATATTACAGTATTATATATATTTAGCCATACTTTAGGCCTGAGCATAAATTATGTACTGTACTTGTGGGCTACTGTAACGTATTGTTGTTTCCTGTAGGGAGACAACTCTTCTGGTTGACCAAATAAGTGAAGAGAATGATGAGAAGAGTGCCTTAAGGGTCAAAGACACTCTGCATAAAAATCACAATCTAACCGTATCAGAGACCAGCATCAAGAAGATGAGATGCAGAATTTAATGGAAATATGGACGTGTGAGGTTAGTATTGGACAATACAGGAGGTAAAACTGTGGTTTAATAAACTGTACTGTACCTATAAAATGATTATTTGTCATTACAGAGCGTACCCTATGATAAGGGACATTAACAAGATCAAGAGAGTGGTCCAGGAACAGGCATGGATTGAGAGTGGCAAAACTTTTCAGGATTGCATCTTTACTGACGAGTCCACTGTATCACTGGAGAGATTTGCAACCTTTGCATTCCACAAAAAAGGACGCATATCTATGAAGCCGCGTCCAAAACACCCAGTGAAGATGCATGTGTGGGGTGCCATCTCTAGGCATGGACCAGGATGCATCGTCATCTTTGACGGTAAAATAAGGCCAAATCTCACACGCTGTTGCCATGCGCACTGTACTGTACTAGTGTGCTTTATTGTGAGCACTTTTCTTTTGTTATTACAGGAATCATGAATAAAGCTTTTTTCCAAGAGCAAATAGTGTCAGAGATTGTGGAATACATCACACGTGAATTCCCAGATGGTCACCGTTTCTACCAGGACAACGATCCCAAGCACACCACGTCAACTGCGCATATTCTTGCTTGCGGTATCAACTGGGTGAAGACGCCAGCGGAGTAAGTACGGTAACCGTGTCTCATTTTTTCCCACTATTTACTGTGTATCTTTTTAACTAATTTTTTTCCTTTTTTTTCCCCCTCCAATGACAGATCGCCAGACTTCAATCCTATCGAAATGGTCTGGTATCAGCTAAAGGATTATATCCGCAAAGTGGTGAAACCTCAAAAAAGGATGAGTTGTCGAAAGGCATACTGAGTTTTGGAACGATGTACTCATCGTGGAACGATGTAATAAATATATCGACCATATTGTGACTGTGTTGCCCATTGTGATACAGCGTAATGGGCATGCATCAGGAATGTTGCATGGTACAGTACTGTACTGTAGTATGGTAAGTACAGGCACACCAAGTACAGTATGATACAGGTAAGTATGGCACAGATTGTTTTACAGTATACAGCATGCACTTCACTGCACTTTTTTTTTCTTTTCAGAGAGAGCTGCACTCCCAATCTTGTTACAAAGTATTTTACAGTAGTCATACAGTAGTTCCAGTATACAGTAGTTTGAGAGAAGTAACTGCATAGTCCAATATGGAGTAGCTATACTGTACACAATGCCATTATATGCACTTAACTGCACTATTTTTTTCTTTTCAGAGAGAGCTGCACTCCCAATCTTGTTACAACGTATTTTACAGTAGTCATACAGTAGTTCCAATATACAGTAGTTTGACAGTAGTACTGTAACTGCATAGTCCAATGTGGAGTATCAATACTGTACTCAATGCCATTACAGTATATGCACTTACTGTAACTGCACTAATTTTTTCTTTCCTTTTCACAGAGAGCTGCACTAAAAAAGATGGGCGGGGGGAGGGGGGTATCATGTGTAAATTGTGTGAACTGTGTGTATAGTGTATCTACAGTACACACATTTACACAAAAAAACCCTATCTCAATGAACTACAGAATGCAATGTGGCCATGACTAAGAAGAGAAAGACTAAAAACTTGTATTACTATTTTTTATTATTTTAAATGCGCATTATTCATGATTATTTGTATTTTTCATTCTTCCATGATTATCCACTGGCCCTCAATTTTCAACTGACAGAAGAACTGCAATACATGTACAGTACAAAGAAGATAAAGACTGAATTTTGTATTATTCATGATTATTTGTATTTTTATTCCTGATAAAATAAAATAAATAGTTCATTACATTCACGATAATCATAATCATTGAAAGCCCCCCCCCCTCAAAGAAAAATAAAGAATGACAAAAATTGTTAATTTATCAAAAACATGATTCAGATGATGGTTTTTTTAAATCTCTTTTTTTTTTTAACTTTAAATTCACTTTGAAAGTGTGTGTGTGGGGGGGGATTCTTGAAGAAGGCTTTGGGTTTGTGTGTGAAGTGCTTAGGAGTGGGCTACACTACTTGCTGTAGTTGCCAAGAAGGGTTTATCAGATTAACATATTAAATTCGGGAAGGTGTGGATACACATTTCTATTCATTACATTCATCTAAACAATACAGTACGTTGTAAACCTCACAAGTCTACACTAGTTTCTGTAGATGCCAAGAAAGGCTAATCAGATTAACATATTAAATTTGATAAGGGATTATCACACGTGCGCATGTGTTACCCTAAACAAAGCCTCAAAGAGTTGGAGGGGGGTGGGTGGATAAATCATATGAATGGTCTATGCATTAATAATCAACAAGGTCTCAAAGAGAATTACACGCAGGCGCAGAGATGTGACAAGTGAGAGGGACCCGCAGCCGGGGGAAAGACATCATGCACTGCTATCGTGGAACTGCCGAAAAATAAGCTGATGCTGCTGAGTCACTAAAAATTATACTTTATTCATTCATCAGAGCATACAAAAATAGCAAGTTCCTCGCGGAGGACCACTCTGACGCGTTTCATGCCCTTGCAGCACTTTGTCAAAGAGATGTGACACCAGGCTCAGGACGATTAAAACCACAAAGCCAACTATTTGAAAAGGAATGGTCTGTGTCGATAAGAAGTTGAAATCAAATCCTTGAGCCTTGTGTGTGTGTGCGGGGGCTAAAGCTGCATGAAGGATTACCTGTACTGTAGTTCAAAGAAATATTTTCAGCAGCTCATCGTAATGTTTTGATCCCCACACCCACACCCCAAATAATACAAATCACATACTGTAAAGCATGTGCATGACTATAGTGTTGCATTAAAAAGCTACAGTACCGATTGAATATCAGAATATCTAGAATTTTTATGCAGGCACATGTCTGGAAACGAAACCAAAAAAACAAAATAAAAAAAAAATAAATTTCAGATTTGAACTTCTAAATGAATGTGAAGTTATACACGCATGTGCAGAAATGTGACACCAGGCTCTGTATGTTATACACGCAGGGATGTGGTGACAGTTTCGGGAAGATTGAAGCCAGAAAGCCATCCATTCCAAGGAATGGTGTGGGAGGGGTGTACTGTAGATAAGAAGTTGAAATAGTACTTTAGCCTTGTGTGTGTGTGCGGGGGCGAAAGGAAGAGCGCTGTATGCGCTAAAAATCTGATACTGTAACACGACTACAGTATGCGTTTCATTTTACAATTACAGTACTACTGCTGCGGCCGAGTTTATTCGAGCATTTGCCCGTTCTCGGCCGCAGCAGTTACCTGGCGCGCGCCGGAGGGTGCCGGGCGCGCGCCGAAGCAGCGGAGGAGAGGCCCGCCGATCGCGGCTTCCCCCTCTCCTCTCCGGGTCCGCCGGGTCCCCCGGAACCCCCTGCCGCCGTCCCCCACATCGCGGGACACCAGGGCTCCCTCGGGGAGCCCTGGACGTGCGTGCAGGGGGCGCAGGCACCCGATGACGCGTGACCGCGTATCGGAGATGCGCGGCACGCCGAGGGGCTGCCACTTGCAAGCCGGGAAATCTCCCGGCTTGCGGTACTGGCCACACTGTAATAAAGTGTGTCGCCAGTGTACGCGCGCACACAGACTTGCAGAGAATGTGTGGCAGTACTGTAATGTAGGTTGAATTGCTATTATACTTTTAAGACAACAGCTCACGAACGCCCACCTGTGTTTTTAGACGGTATTGCAGTATAGCAGACAGCGCTAAAAATCTGAGCGCTAACATACCGAAAACCGCTCCGGAAAAAAAGAAAACAGACCGCATCTGGCCACATCTTGTCAGAGCGACGTGGCTACGGCCGTATTAGGATAAAGACGACCGCAGCTGTATGTTGAAGGAGCAGCTGCGTGACAGATTGTTGCCAGTCTTTATTGATGGTTTGCCTGGGGATATCAGCGTGTACGATGAACCATTTCCCCCAGGTCAGTAATTTCACATGATTACACGTTTTGTATATAAATGTTCTATCTAATTTTTCAAAACTAACATTTATTTGTAATATTGTTTATTATATTTTAATATTTATTATTATTATTATATTTACATACTGTACATGAACACATACTGTTTATGTATTCTTTTATAATTAACTTTTACACAAGCCTTCATAAATATCGTCATTCACATATACAGTATTATGTTGTTGGATTTACATAGTATATTTCCTTTATTATGTTCATATGTTTTCTAAATGGAAGATGTAGCATATACAGATGCTCATCACAACTGAAATATGATAAGTACAATGATAACAATTGTATTAATCTTAAGTACTTCCACTTCAGATACTGTCTATATTTAAATATTTGTGATTCTAGTCAAAATTTTTAATGTGATCTTCATATACTGTAGTATCCCCTGTGTCTCCCATGGGACAAGAACAGGTGTCAACACCTGAATCTTCTGTGGCATCATAAGTGAGAGAGGGACCTAGGCAGCCGCCGCACATACGTTCAGATCCTCCCTCCTGGTCCTGCTGTCGGACGCGTTAGCGGGAGTACAAGCGGAAGAAGAGGTTTTGCCGGATAGCCTCGCGGCTGACGCTGGGCAGTTTTAACTGTGTGTGAGTGAATTTTACTGTTTTTACCTTTGAAAATTGTTACTAATAAACTTTATCAGCAACTAATCCAGATTTTGCCCATTTTTTGGCTTATGGGCATCTGGGAGAGGAGCCACTCATACACTACACCTATTGGGACAGAATATTAAGAAGCATCTGCTCCATCTGAGATTGATGACAACACCCACTGAGGGAATGAGCTCACATATGGCCGTGTGAGTTTCTATTACTATTCCTCCAATTTGTGGGGTTTCATTCACCCACTACATTCGCCTCTGAGGGTGAAGTCTCACACAAGCCCGTGTGAGTCGTTAAAACCTTGGTTTTATGTTTCATAAACTGTTTATTTTAGTTTCATCCATCACAGTATTACCCCTTTCCCCTCCCCCTCCCCCATCATTTTTCCTTGCATCAACACCTATTTATGCACTAATATTGTGATTTTTATTATCTTTTATTATTTCTTGAGTACCACGAGTTTGCACTGACCATCACCATACTTACATCATCAGTAATGGAAGGTGAGGCTATAACGTTGTGATTATATAATTTGTTCATTTATATGCAACAACAAAAACATTTATGAACACAGAACACATGGAGATGTGTGTGATATCGGCAGAGTTATTAAGTGAAACTTGTCACATCTGATGTTGCACTCACATAAATGTAAACAAGTGAAGTTAGCCCTCACAAGTTTTCTTGTCAAAAATATGTATACGTTGCTACAATCTAGGGTCACTATGAATGTAAACAGTGATGAAGAAAAACACAGAAAAATGCACTTATTACATTAATATATTGCCTAGAGAGATAGTCATCCATGATGTTCAACCTAAAATCCTCACATACAAAATCTAAAGTATTAAAATGATTTTCAGTGAGTCATCAGATATTGTTTGTTTTTTTAATTCAAAATTGTTTCGCATACATGTACATATTAAGTAGTCCCCAGCATTACTTATGATATAAGAACAATATTCCATGATGTAAACATTCACTCAATCAATCAAGTTGTAATCTTGCTAAATTATTCAACATAAATTGTGTCTTTAAAACCATTTAATATGAATCTAATTAAAATGTCACTTCATCTGAATTTAATCAACACACATAGGTACATAAAACAATGTAAACAATATAAACAATAAACAAGTGTCCCAGCACACACTGTCTCTGTAGAAATAAAGCTCAAATACAGGAGTATGTCCAAAATGTCAAATGATTTAATTTAAACACAAGAAAAATAACCACTTGGAGTAATGCAACACTTAGGCAAAAAGAGTTCGAAGGAAGGGGAGTGGGAGGAGGGACACAGGGGAACAGAGTGAAAAGCACAATAAACATAAGGGGGGGAACTAAATGGAGAAGGATATGCAAGGGGGGCAACAATCGTTTTGAGGTTTACACCTCTTCTTCAAGCCCATTCCCTCTGGTCCAAGGGACCCAGAGGTACTTCCCTATATCCTCTCTCTCTCCCCAAAGCAAAATGGAGGCCTGTTCTACACCTTAAGTGAAAAGCTGTTTATCAATAAAGCTTAATAGAGCAAATGAAACAGTCAAAGTAAACAATATGTTCCATGTTACTTATATTGTTTATTTTTTTTTTAGCAAAATACAGAGATTGAGGGGGTCATGCAGTAAGTGGGGAAAAGTCACTTTTCACCCATTTTGCGCCAAAAATACCTACTACGATTCAGTAACCCCCGAGAACTTGTCAAAAGCGAAAAAAGCGCCATTTGTTTTGGAGCTTTTTTTTTGGCAGAGGCGCGGTGAAAAGGAACTTTTTGCCGCTACACACCAGGTTTTCAAACACGCTAAATTCTACTAGCCCCGAACAGCGTTTCGCCGCTACTCGCCGCTCTAGAATTGAGATTTTCACGCAAATCCGTCACGGCAACTCAAGTTGACAAGTTGGTGGGGGAGAAGCATCGGCAAGGGCGGCACTTAGAAAAAATCAGGCCTTTTTCTTGCCTCGGATTGATACCGGGGGTCTCCGGAGCTGATACCCACTAATACCAGCACCAGAGCCCCCCGGCATGCACCCGAGGCAGGAAAAATGCATTTACAGCCCACTTCCTTAACTTAGCGGCTAACTGCTAAGGTAATGAAGGGGTTAACCACCCGTGCCAGGTTTATTGTGGGTAGTGGGGGTGGGTGAAGGGGGTATTTGGCCCTTGGTGGGTGTTTAGGGCTTGCGGGGGGGTTACGGGTGGATTTAACCCCATAATTACCTTAGCAGTTAATACCGCTACGGTAATGAAGGGGTTAACCCCTCCTGCTACCAACCCGCAAGGCCTAAAAAAACTACACACTACAGTCCCACAATAAATAAATATATATATATATATATATGAAATAAACAAAAGAAAAAAGAAGTGCCCCACTAAAAGCACTCAAGCAACAATAATAATGAAAAAATGTTTATTAATGGACATGGAAAACACTAAACAAATATAAATATAAAACAATCCCCAGAAGGTCTCAACAGCTGTGAAAATATCAGGGTTATACTAAGATCCTAAGTAAATATAGAAAAAACAGGATTTTACTACTCAGGTGAAAAAAGAGAAATAACTTCCTGAGATATATAAAGACCGGCTAGTCAAAATAATATTATTACAACAGCTGTGTGCTGTGTACTATAAACTGCTGCTAGTAATAGTTGCCAAAACAGTACCACCTAGGTCACCAAAGAAACAAATAAATGACAAAAATTCACCACCTATAAAATAAAGGAATCATTATATATACTTGCAGAAAATAATGAGTATAATGTCCTTGTATGGAGTTCTAGGATTGTAAGAAAGGCAAGAAATTTTGTGTCATTATTGCAGCAAGAGTTCACAGCCGATGAAAGGGATCCAAGGGGAGTACGCACAAAGACAAGCCCGATGCGGTGTTTCGCACCCTTTGCTTCTTCAAGGGGCTTATATATATTACACAAACAACCCCAATACCCCCTAACATACAGTACATATATGTAATTTTTGGGGTGCACAGCAATGATACTATAAGCCGGCGGTGGCCCTCGGGTGTTCCCCTCAGGTGTCCCCGCAGGCCTGCAGTGCCAATTCTGTGCCCCAAAAAATAATTTAAAAAACACATATATATGTATACATAAATACCCCCCCTCCACGCCCTAACACATACAGTATAGTAATGGGCAAAATTACTATTATCCACATATGGATAATTGTGCATTTGCCTATTTAAAATACATAAAGCACAATAAATGCAATAAATACATATTGCACTCACCCATGCCTGGCTGCCACGATGAAGGCCATTCTCATCTTCATCACCGTCCATGCCCCACTCCGATGCTGCAAAACAGAAACAAGAATAAAAAGAGCCAATGTAATGTCCCCTAACCCCTTAATCACCTTAGCGGTTATTAACTGCTATAGTCATTAAGGGGTTAACCCACCCTCACCCACTACTCGAGAGGCTTAAACACCCTCCCCCACTATCCACCACATGAAGCCTAACCACCCTCACCCACTACCCACTCGGGAGGCCTAACCACCCTGACTTGGGTACAATAACCCCTCCCACCACCCCCACTACCCACAATAAACATTACTGTATTTAATAAACAATACATAACCCACTCACACCCTGTGCCCCCCATAAATACATGATTTCTTCTTTTACATACAGGGTTAATACCCCAGGCCCACGGGAGTCCCTGGTGGTCCTGGGAGGTGTCTGCAGGCCCCACAGTGTACCAGAGGGGGTGCCCACAGGCTCTGGAGGCCAACGGGTGGTCCCTGCCAGGTACTGTGGTCCTCCAGGTGGTCCCCGCAGGTCACCGTGGGCCCCAAATGGGTCTCCATGGGTTGCCCACGGGTGTCTGGGGGGTCCCGGGTCAGCCCCACAGGTGTCTGAGGGTCCTCGGGTGGTTCCCACAGGGGTCTGGGGGCCCTAGGGTGGTCTACGGGTCCGCGGGTCCCCCAAAGCTGTGTGGCTCCCTTTTCTTCCTCGCAGGTGTCCCCCGTGGGTCCACAGCCTTGTACCCATGGGCATCTGGGGAGACCTCAGGTGGTCCTAAGGAACCAACCCTGTATTTAAATAAATAACCTGTCCTATACATTTAAATAATAAATACCCCCCGCCACCCCCAAACAAATACAGTACAGTAATGTGCAAATCCAGCTATGGATAATAGATTATTTGCCTATTATTAAACACATAAAATAGCATCAATAAAGAAAATAAATAGAGTTCTACTACCCCCTGGTAATGTGATGGGCGTCCGGTCATCAAACGGCCTCCGTTGGCAAAAAAATACTTTGCAAATACTTTCAAATGCCAGTTAATCCCTTAATCACCTTAGCGGTTAATAACCCACGCACCACCGATACCAACCCTTCACCCATTCATTTGCACAGTGTGTATTATATATATACAGTAGCCCCTGTAGCCCCAGTAGCCCCTGACGAAGCCCAAGTGGAGAAACGCGTAGGGCATGCGCATTGGTGGAGCAGACAGAGACCCACTGCAGAGAAACCCCCAGCACTAGAGCAGAAGCCGTGACAGAGGGACTGTGGAAGACGAACTCTCGCGAGAGTTGGAGCCGACACACATGATGCGGAAGGACTCTGGCATACCAGCCGTGCAGTGGACCGGCGTTTCTGTGTTATGAGTGTGAGAGACTCAGTTTAAACTCTCAACTGCTCTGATCCGATTCAACACATGTGAGTGGGATACCAACTGTTGTTTTTAGATAGGAATTTTATTAAAGGTTTTACACTATATTCCTTTTCTCCTATATTATTCTCCTTCCCTCTCCCCCCGCCCCTCCCCCTCCCCCCCTGCGAGATCCATTCCGTGACAAGACACCTTCCAGCAGCAGAACGATGATGAAGCTGTAAAAATTGTTTGAATAATCGTGTGCAGTCTAAGAAATCTAAGACGAAATTGAAGTTCATCAGTAGCAGAGTTCCTGAGTCCCACTGTGGATTAAAGGCTTTAAATTGCTGACAAACGGTAATTGCATATCTTACCACCTAGGTCCTGATTGTTTTGACATACTGCCCTATGATATTTTTCTCCCCCCCCTCTTCTCTTCCTCTCCCTGCAATTTGCGCCTAGGTCACTTCTTCTCTGTATACTCTATTGCGGCAGGTGTGGAGCCGTGGACCTGATTGGCAGCAATCTGTAGGGTTAGTGGTTTGAAGGGTTTATCACCTCTCAGTTGATTGATTGGCAAGGTGTATAGTTTATATACTCTACATCTAACTAAGTGTTTGGTGTTTGCGCTGTTGTATCTTGTTCTTTATATATATATATATATATATATATATATATATATATATATAATATATATATTGTGACGTCTCAGTCACATTCTCATGACAGTGACACATTCAGACATTCTCCTGTCAAATAAGAATCAAAAATCATTTACTATCACTGATTTTATAAACTGCAATACCAACTTTGTGGTTTACTTATTAGAATGTCCATGTGGCCTACAGTATGTAGGTCGCACTAAAAGAAGTTTAAAACTCCGCATACAGGAACATGTAAGAAATATTAAAATGCCCTACAGTCCCATAGCGTAAGTTGCCATTATTCCTTTACCATAACAAAGATCCTTCTTCTCTTACCTATAAACCGATTAAACATATACCCCTTAATAGACGAGGAGGTGATAGACTTAAGGAGGTCTCTATCCAAGAAACATACTGGATACAAAAATTAGAAACTATAGGTGTCAATGGTCTAAATGAGAATATAGATCTGTGGTGCTTGTACTAAACAAAATTGTCTATCTGACTGTTTTGTTGTGCTTGGTCTTTACTATACCTAATGATTAAATGAAAAGTGTTTCTAGGTCATTATTTTATTGTGTAATCATTATATGTGTTCTTCCAACAAATATTAATAGATTTTCTGCTTTTTTCCAGAGTCTTGCACATCGTTACAAAAGTGTATAGGTAATTCTGTATTAATATTTTTTTTTACTGATATATCTAAATTGTTCGCATATATATTGTGTGTATAAATTAATAAAGAAGTGTTCAAATGGTACCCCTGCCATACCTGATAGGGTTAAACTGGTTACTAATATGAGCTAATCAGTGCTCCTAATCACTCATACACATGAGTGAATTAATCTTGCCATCTTGTAATTGGTGCATTATGATTGACAGTTTGACCAATGAGGGATGTTGTAGGAGTATATATGTTTTAATCAATGTAAATTTCAATATCCCTGAAGAAGTAGCATTGCTACGAAACGTGTTGGATAGATTGTTTGTTTTTAACAAGCCAATTGGTGATTTTTTACCCAATACTTTTACTTATTTCTGTGGCATACCTCGATCCTTTTGTGTATACCTTTAAGTGGCGTAAATCTTCACTCACGGCCATCCGCACTTTGCGGCCGTCACAAAACCGATACGGGACACATGGACTAACAGCAAAACGGAGGCTGAAACCCCTCTGACTTCCGCCAGCGCCTGTAGTGGCAAGCAGCCAGACGGAGAGGTGATCTGGAGAGCCAGCTAACCAGTGAGGCTTGAACTTTACAACCACAGCCCCAAGAAGAAGCTGCGTCCTGAAGTGCCAAGACGGTCCGTCCAGGGGTGGAGGAAAAATTTCTGGCAGTGAGGTGGATGTCCCTCAATCCAGTATTTACCCTGTGACGCTTGGTAACACATGTCTATGTACATGAAATGCTGTCTATTTACTAATCTGATGTACGCAGATATATTACCCATCTAAATACACAATCATTTGATTTTACTACTTCACTATGTGCGTTTGCGCTTTTGTTTCTATTGTTTTCCAGTTGTTCTAGGAGTTACCTATCCCTATACATACAGCTGCAGATGCCAGTTCTTAACACAGAGGTTGTTTATTTTACTTAACACATAGGTGATTAAGGGGTTAAAACAGTAGATGTTTTTTGTTGCGCACTTCTATTTAGTTTTTTTCACATGGAAGGCTCATAGTAGGTGCCAAAGCCGAGGGTCAAGGAAGAGAGTGGTCCGGGTGGTCGAAGGTCAAGCCGAGATCGAGGGACAAGAGAAGCAGCATAGTGATGAGGAAGCCGGGGTCGAGAGCCAGGAGAGGAGTCGTAAGCCAAGCCGGGTCAAAACCTGAGAAGCACAAAAACAAGCAAGAGGAGATCCACACTGTCACAGTGGACTGACCTGATCAACAATTTTATATTTTGGGGTACAAGATTGAGCACACAAGTTGAGCAAAATAAACTGGCATTTATTTCCATAATAGACAGACACACGACAACCTTAGAATATACTTGACAACAACACTTACTGAGGGAGAGAACGGGATAGAATGTCCAGAAGTAAAACAAATCCCAGAATTTTGTCTTGTAAAATGCGTGTCCTTTGACAAGGGGAGCGCAGTTCTAGCCCAATAAGTCCATGAATTTGGCAAAGTTTGTTCTGGTCCGTTGGGGTTCGTTAGATAACCCCAACACTAACGAAATCCTGAAGCATAGTTGTGTCCTTGGTTCCGTTGTAATTAACTCGTTGCGTTCAGGAATCGTTGCTGCTGCTCTCCTCCGCATGTAGAAGCAAAGTGGAAATTCGTTCACATTGTAGAACAAAGATGAAAGACAACGGGGATAGCTCGGGGGGCATGTATATAGGGTTTGAGAGCATATCTCCAGCATACCCACCCAATCCCTCTCATGGGAATTTTCCCATTCATCAATCCCCTATTTGCCCACAGTTTGCAAAGTGGGAACTTTGGGGATTTCCAGCTAATACAGCGCCTGTGTGACAAGGACACTTTGACTGCTTAGCATATGTGTACTCCCCTTTTTACCTGGCATCTCCCAGGCTGGGAGTGGGACTCAGGGTGTGAACTAGCCCAGATGGCTATCAGGATCTCCTATTCAGCGGGCATCCCAGCTAATTCACACATCCTGGATCTGTGGCTTTCATATGCAACACTTCCCTAGACTCACAGGCACTGCGTGGGGTCTATGAAGTCTGCATAGGAACGTGTCCCAGCTCATACGTGTTAAAACATTTGGTCCCTGGGTGCATTACAATGACAGTAGAAAAAACCTCATCCTGCCTGTACATTTAAAACTGCAGCAAAAAATACACTTTATTTAAAATACATGTTTCACTTGTCCTAAAATGATATTTTTAATATGGGTGTGCGTGGGGAGTTACTCTGGGGCTGCACACCAAATTTCAGGTTCCATGCTCTTTCCGTTCCCTAGTTATGGCTTCTTCTTGAGCTGGCAATGCTGGGCTATGGGCTTCTTACGTCAATTGACTTGTGGTTAGGTCGTTCCCACGTCAATTGACCGAGTTCCCACGCCAATTGCCGGTTGCCTTTCAAGTTACACCATTAACCGGGATGGATATACATTGTATCCGAGAACCACTTGAGACTGAAAACCGCAACCCTTTGATTGAATTGACTCTACAGTTACGATTTCCAGCCTCAGTAATGGATACCTATACCTCTCACAGGAACAAAGAGACCGCGCCACGCTTAATCAATTAACTCGTATATTGGAGCTCGCAGCGGCATCTTGTGTCCAAAACCAGTAATGCCGGTATACCAGGTAATACATGACTGATAGCATATACAATCCTGCAAAATGAGGACAATAAGGGACAGAGGGAAAAATAATACATGTCTGGTACATATAAAATTAACCCCTTCATCCCCAATACGAAATAGGGGTAACCAGACGAGCATGCAGCCTTTTTTAATGCGCTGATTACCCTCAATTCCGTTACACACACCAGGTAAGCAGCAGCTATGCAGAGCAATGATTCCTGGGAAGGACTGGAGTAATAAAGGTGGGAGAGCCAATCAGAGATGTAGGTGGAACAGAGGTGTGCCGTGGAGCGTAAGCTGATAGGTGCACGCTGTGATCCTGAAGCGCCATCAGCTGTGAAGCAGGGGGCGTGAGTACGACTGGAGCGAGCGCTGGGAGCGTGACTGAGCTGCCAGTATGAAGAGTAAAGGGTTAATCAGGCCTAAAATAAAGGCTATACCAGGCTGATTTATCCTTACTAGCGTTGGGGATGAAGGGGTTAAACTTATTTGCCATGCATTGCTGTGTTTGCCCTATCCCAGCCTTTCTACCCCCAATTTGCAGGCCATTCCCTGCCTTCTATATTAAAAGAAAATATATTGTCTGCTATATTCTGTGGAGACACGAGATGGGAGTAGTGAGCACCACAGTAAGCACTGATTGAATAAGCGTGGCTGCGGTTAAGGAGTCTGTGTAAAGCATGGGTATCCATTTTCAATGGTTTGACCTTTAACCACAAGTCAATTGGATAAGTGATTTGCGGTTAAGTTTACCGATGGAATGTATCCGTTCCTCGGTTAGCTTTCTAATTTGAAAGGCGGTGAGTCAATTGATGTGGGAACTGTGTCAATTGACATGAGAATTCGGTGAACTTGGTTTCCCGAAGCCAGCCTTTCAATTAGAAGGGATAACTTGAGAACGGAAGCACCCAGCACCCTGGTTTTTGGAGTGCACGTGTAATAAAACACCACATAACCTTACATGAAAGAATTACAGTAAAAAATACACCCAGAAAATAATGTTTTATTAAAGTGTGTAAACTGTGTATTTAAACTGTATGGGCAGGACTGTTTCTATAAGCCCGGGAAAAATTCCTCTGACCTGTAAATAGGTTGGGGCTGAATGAGCTACGGGTATTTTATTCCTGACACTTCAAAGGGATTCCGCTGACTAGGCACCCCTCAGTCTAAAGAAGTGTCAGGGATGAAAGACTGCAGAGCACCCTAATGTATACATGGCCGGATTCCTAAGAAGTCGTAGATTCCGGGCCATTGACACCTTTGCGCCAAACCTCAGACTAAGAGGCGCCAGAAAGAGGGTGTACACCAGGTATGCTAAGTTACCTGGGTGTAAAGCCGACACATGCGCTTTGCAAACCGGGAAGCCTTTTTGCCCGGGTTTGCAAACTGCGGGCAACGCAGCTATTGGTGGGTTAATTATTCTCAGAACTGGGATTGGGTGCTCATGTTAAAGGTAGGCAGGAGTCGTCTATAGCTGAGCCTACCGAGCTGTCCCCGGTGTGATTCGTGTGATTCGTGTGATTCGTGATTCCCATGATCTATGATGTGACTACGTTTTACGCAAGAGCACAGCGGCAGCCGTTCCAGAAGGCAAGGGGTTAATAACAATGCAACAAGGATTTACACCAAACTTCGGAATTTGTTAGCCCTGGTGACTCCCGAACGAATTCTAACGAATTTTCTTTGAGGTGGCTGAGTTATTAGGTCGGCAAGTTGCGATCTAGCCACGGGACCTTTAAACCAAGACTGCAGTTTTTGCGATTGCATGCAAAGGACAATCTGTATCGTTCCCTTATCCCAGTAAGTGTTGTTTTAAGTGTATTCTGCAGATGTCATGTTTGACAACCCAGGAAATAAATCATAATTTATTTTGCAACTTGTTCTGTTCAATCGAGTACCCAGAAATATAAATGTGTTGATAAAGTTGGTATCCATCGTGACACCTAACACCTACATTTATGGTCACATATGTTACTGTGTGTGTGTCTGCATATATTATCAACTATGTATATAATCACAAATTAGTATGAATAAAAGAGCAAAAATACCCACAACATATATATAAGCATATAAGTTTCACAGAGGAGTGCTACTGAGCATGGCAATATATATTTAAATCCAGAGACATAACATAAAACACAGACAAAGCTCAGTGCACATCCAGAAAAACTTATATATGGTACAGTGCCTAAATATACATGTATAAATAACTAATAAATAAAATGGTCTTTTAGTTTAACATTTTGGTCCCTACACTAATACACTAATATAAAGGGTCCCTACACTCAGTAGCACTCCTCTGTGAAACTTATATGCTTATATATATGTTGTGGGTATTTTGGGGGTTCAATTTGAGCTTGTAGGTGTTCTGTATGTTTTATAATTCTTGTGCAGCTAGTCTTGGCTGTTTTGGTGGGTGGCAACCTCCTATCCAATTGAAGCTCACTCCCTCCCACATTTAAATGGTTAAAAGCTCACTCCATGGCATCTCCAACTATCAGGGGAACTTGCCTGCATGCAGTGTGATTGTGACAAATCTATTACAGAGTGCTTTTCCTGGTAATGTACAGGTTAATAAAAGCTTCAATCAGACTTAGAACTTTTGCAACTTATATTGACAGATTTATTATAAATCATTCTTCCTGGCAATGCACAGGTTATTAAGAATTTATATTAGTGTAGGGACCCTTGAAACGTGGTCTGCCGTGAAGTTTGGCTCAAGGGCTTACAACAATTTGGCCAAAATGTTAAACTAAAAGACCATTTTATTTATTAGTTATTTATACATGTATATTTAGGCACTGTACCGTATATAAGTTTTTCTGGATGTGCACTGAGCTTTGTCTGTGTTTTATGTTATGTCTCTGGTTTTAAATACTATAGGACTATCCCTAGAGCCACCATAACATAAACATTGAGTTACTCCGTAAATAATCCTAACATGAACAAGTCATATCTTAAGAAATAATGAACGTAGGCGGTGACACTATTATGTCAATAAGCTAAACTCTTGAATGTAAAAAATAATATCTTTGGGAAGACCACGGAAGCCATAATCGAAAGTAATTTGTCTCAGCTCCATTGACACCATGCTTAAAACATATATTTTCAATTTGGCTTATTTTTCTAAGTGCCGTTCCGCCGCTCATCTGCCGCCTCTCTCCAGCAACTTGCCAACTTTTTTGGGCGGGACGGATTGGCGTGAAAATCTCAATTCTAGAGTGTCGAGTAGCGGTGAAAAGCTGCTGTTGGTTTCTAGAATTGAGCGTGTTTGAAAACATGGCAAGTAGCGGCAATAAGTGTCTTTTCGCCGCGCCTCTGCCGAAAAAAAAGCGCCAAAACAAATGGCTTTTTTTTCGCTTTTCGCTAGCTACACGGGGCTTACTGAATCGTAGTAGGCATTTATGCCGCAAAACTGCATGACCCACTTAGTGCATGTAGCTGCGGTGCTAGCCAGGATTAGGGAAGCGGGACTCACTTTAAAACCCACCAAGTGCTTAGTAGGGATGGCAGAGGTACTGTACCTAGAGCACCGAGTGGGTGGCGGGCATCTTAAGCCAGAACCAGCTAAGGTGGAATTTATAGTGAAATGGCCCGTTCCCAAAACCAAGAAACAAATTATGGCTTTCATAGGCACCGGCGGCTACTACAGAAAGTTTGTCCCTCAGTATAGTGCCATTGTCAAACCCCTGACTGACTTGACCCAGAAGCGATAGTCTGTACTGTAGTCTGGTCTCCTGCCTGTGAGGTCTCCTTTCAGGCACTGAAGATTGCACTGGCCAGTGCCCCTATTCTTGCTGAACCAGACAATGCAAAAAAGTTCTTGGTGCATAGTGATGCCTCGGATTATGGCATTGGTGCTTTACTCAGCCAAGTGGGGGAGGAGGGCAATGAACACCCAGTGGTGTATCTGAGCCGCAAGCTGCTGCCCAGAGAGGTGGCTTATGCCACCATTGAAAAAGAGTGTCAGGCCATAGTATGGGCTCTAAAGAAGTTACAGCACTATATGTATGGCAGACCTTTTACAGTGATTACAGACCACAATCCCTTGAGTTGGTTACAAAGGGTGTCAGGGAAAAATGCTAAACTCTTGCGCTGGAGTCTTGCCTTACAGGAATTTGACTTTACCATCCAGCACAAGAAGGAAAGCGAGCATAGCGGTTAGATTTGAAGTGATTACCGATTAAATGTATCCGTACCTTGTTAGCCCCATAACTTGAAAGGCATAGTCTATTGCCATGGGAAGTGGGTCAATTGACGTGAGAAGTAGGTGAACTTGGCTTCCCTCAAGCAAGCATTTTAATTAAGGGGGATAACTCGCGAACGGAGGCACCCACCAACTTGGTGTGCAAGTATAAACAAATAAAACACAAACATACATATAAAAATTACAGTTGTGGTACACCCAGAACATGATGTTTTAATAAAGTGTGTAATACTGTGAATTTAAAATGTACAGGCAGGAACAGTTTTTTCTGTGAGCCCGGGAACAATCCTTTGGCATGTAATTATGCTAGGGGTGAACTAGCTGAGGGTATTTTCTTTCCTGCACTTCAAAAAGGTCCTGCTAAGTTGGAGACCCTCAGTCTAGCAAAGTGATAGGGAGGAAAAACCTCAGAGCACCAAAGTGTAAATATGGCCGGAATCTTGATGAGTGCCAGATCCCAGGCCATTGACACCTTGGGGCCAAACTCCAGACTAAGGGGTGCCAGAAAAAGGGGTGTATCCCAGGTATACTAAGTTGCATGGGTGTCAAGCTGACACGCGCTTTGCAAATCGGAAAGCCTTTTTGCCTGGTTTTGCAAACTGCGGGGTTAAATATTCCCACGGAGGGGATTGGGTGTACATGTTAAGAATAGACTGGAGAACCCTATAACTGTGCTGGCCGGACTATCCTTAGTGGTGATCCAGATACGATTCATGATGTGACTTTGCTTTACGCAGGATTTTGTTCAAGTACAGCTGTAGCGGCTCCAAGACGCAAGGGGTTAATACCATCGAAACCAAGAATTTACCCCAAACTTCGGAATTCGGTAGCCCTGGTGACTCCCGATTGAATTCTTACGAACTTTAACAAAATTCTTTGATTTGGCCAAGTTATTAGATCCGCAACTTGCGATCTAACCAACGGACTTTAAACAGAGACTGGATTTCTTGCGCTTTCTTGCAAAGGACATTTTATTTTGTTTTCCCATCCCTGTAATTGTTGTATTAAGTGTATTCTAAAGTTGTCGTATGTTTGTCTAGCAAGGAAATAAATCACAATTTATTTTGCCTCATTGTGTTCAATCGAGAATCCAAAATATAAAAAGTGTTGATAAGTCCTGGTCCAACGTGACACTGATGTCCCCCTATCTCCACTGCTGGTCTTGAAGTGGACATCCCTCTGTGAGATGGCTCCCAGGCTGTGCTTGGCTCCTCTGTGTGCCAGCCGAACACGGGCGACTGACCTCTCAGCTGGTGATCGTTGCCACTGATGGGGTCCCTTGGACCGGTCCCGGTCTGGACAGTCTGGTCTGAGATGTCCAAACTTGTTACAGGAAAAACACTGCCTCTCATGTTTAAACTCTTCA
Source organism: Ascaphus truei (assembly GCF_040206685.1). Classification (NCBI taxonomy): domain Eukaryota; kingdom Metazoa; phylum Chordata; class Amphibia; order Anura; family Ascaphidae; genus Ascaphus; species Ascaphus truei. The sequence goes on along the minus strand of NC_134484.1, from coordinate 213,011,570 downwards.
GCCGTAGGTGTGTTGACTGCTGCTGCAGGTTTGTGTGTCCACTGAGTGGTAGTTTTAGTTCCCTTGGTCGTGTGGGACACTCCTTTGGGAGCTGCTGCTTCGTCCATTGCAGCCCTGCTGGCCACATATTCATCAGCCATCCTCACAGCCTCCTTGTAGGTCTTAGATTTATGGTCAAAGACCCATGCCCTCATGGCTGAGGGGAGCCGCTGCAGTAGCTATTCTTGAAACATCAAGTCCAGTAAGGTATGGAATTTTGTAACCCCATTCCCCTTCACCCATTGAGTCCCGTGTAAGGCCATATGGCCGGTATAGTCTGCAAAATGATGAAAAAGATGACCTCCCCCGCCCGGAACTTTCCCCTGTATGCTTCTGGGGCCAGGGCGTACTGGGTGAGCAATCTGCTTTTTACATGACTGTAGTCATCGGCATCCACGCGTGGAATACCCTGCACAGTCTGTTTGGGTTTGCCAGATAACAGTGGTCACAGTCTGACCACCCAGTCCCTTCTTGCATTTCGGAACCGGAACCACTACGTCTCAAAGTCATTGAGGAAGTCATCAATGTCATCTGTGCCATCCATGAACTTGCTGAAGCTGTGGTGGTCCGCCCGGGAAGTTCCTGTTCCTTGTTTACAAGGTGAGAGTGGTGGGCCCTTCCAAGAACTGTTGCAAGCAGTGGTACATCCTCTGCAGTGCTAAACCCCTCTCCCCATGCAGTAAGAAGTGCAGTGAGCCCTGGGATGGTAAGTCCGGCAGCCGCAGCGACTACCACTTCCGCACTCCCTAGAGCCAAACCACCAGTATCCAGGTGGTCACTGGCACCCTCGCCATGTCCTTGCTGCCCGGAGCTGGAGGGACCTCCTGCACTCCGGGCTGAGTAGCATCCCCTGCCACAGTAGCTACGGGGCCAGGCCCCCCTGGTGGGGCCATCCTGGCTTCATGAAGCTCCAAGTCTTCCTCCAGCTTCCCTTTGGACCGACCGTCTGTCGGTAGTCTATATCCCGCACATCTCTCCACGATCTGCGCACGGTCCCAGGATCGGAACCTTCCTGCGCGTTTACTCATGGTGCTATCTGGGTATGGGCAAAGGTGACAGTGAAATATCTTGTGCTCTTTAGAAGTGTGTGTAAGTTGCCACTTGTCTGGGGAGCTCGCAAGCCATGATTAACCTCCCCAAACTACTGAGCCCCACAGGAGACTATAGTATAGGTTCAATCAGTATCCCACATGCTGCCACCAGTTAATATAAGCCTGTCCCGGTGGACCAGTACTTATCAACACTTTTATATTTTTGGGATTCTCGATTGAGCATAACAAGGCGGGCAAAACAAAACAAATTGTCATTTATTTCCTTTATAGATAAACACACAACAACATCAGATTATACTTAATAATCACTTACTGGGATGGGGAAACAAAATAAATTGTCCTTTGAATGAAAGCTGTAGCAACAAAGTCTCTGGGTTACAATCCTTTTGGCTAGGGCGCAACTTCCATGCCCGATATTGCTGCCAAATGTAAAAAGTTTGTTCTGGTTCATTGGGGTTCATTCTCAGATCCCTAGTGCTAATGAATTCCTGAAGTAGGGGTAAATTCTTTGATACAATGTTTTTTTTAACTCCTTGCGTTCTGGAACCGCTGCCGCTGTACTTGTACGGGATCTTGAACCACGCTTGAAGAAATCATGATTCACACAAGGGATAGCTCGATGTGCAGGTTTATAGGGTTTATAGTCCTATCCCTAAAATGCGTGTCCAATCCCCTCCGTGGGAACATTTAACCCAGCAATCGGCGATTGGCCTGGAGTTTGCAGAATAGGCAAAAAGGGCTTTCCAGTTTGCAAAGCGCATGTGTCAGCCTGACACCAAGGCAGTTTACCATACCGGGGGTCCACCCCTTACCTGGCGACTCTCAGTCTTGGTTTTGGTCACAAAGTATGAATGGCCCATTGTGAGTACCGGTATCTGACATTCAGCAACATCCCGGCCATTTTCACACTTTGTATCTCTGAGAGGAAAATACCCTCAGCTCATTCACCCTTAGCATATTTGCCGGGCTTACAGAAACAATGATTTTTTTTGCTAAAGGATTTTTCCCGGGCTTACAGAAAAACCTTTCCTGCCTGTCCATTTAAAACCAACAGTAAAATACATTTTATTAATAAAGTATGTTCTGCTTGTGCCATTGGAATAAACTATATATGTGGGTGCATGGTTTCTTTATTCTGAGCTGCACTCCAAAAATGAGAGTGCTAGCCCACTCTGTTCGCAAGTTAGCTTACTTAATTGAAAGGGCTTTGCAGTGAGGTCCGTATTTAACCTAGTTCCCACGTCAATATACAGGAAATATACTGCAAAATGGGGACAAGGCCGGTGGTGTAGGGGAAAACACATCAGTGTGACGCACATACATTTATCCCCATCACTCCTAATGTGATTTAGGGTTAATGCCTTTATTAATGGCCTGATTAACCCTTTCATCGCCATACCGACAGCTAAATGCATGGACGGTGTCAGATGCTTATCCCATGCTCCACATGGACGAGTTGCTGGATGAACTTACGAGGGCAAAAAATTTGACTACAATGGATCTCAGTAAAGGTTAATGGCTGATCCACTTGACCCAGGAGGCTAGGGAGAAGTTGGCATTCATTACCCTGAGTGGCCTCTTTGAATTCTTAGTGATGCCATTCGGGATGAAGAATGCACTGGCTACCTTACAACCCCTGGTCAATCGCTTGCTGGAGGGTATGCAGGGGTTTGCAAGGGCATACCTGGACGACACTGCAGTGTTTAGCAATTCATGGGACTCACATTAAGTGCATGTAGTTGCCGTGCTAGCCAGAATTAGGGAAGCGGGACTCACCTTGAAACCCACCAAGTGCTTAGTAGGGATGGCAGAAGTACTGTACCTAGGGCATAGGGTGGGTGGTGGGCACCTCAAGCCAGAGCCAGCCAAGGTGGAAGCAATAGTGCAGTAGCCCGTTCCCAAGACTAAGAAGCAGGTTATGGATTTCTTAGGCATCGCAGGCTACTACAGAAAATTTGACCCTCATAAAAGTGCCGTAGCCAAACCCCTGACTGACTTGACCCAAAAGCGACTGACTGTGCTAGTTGTCTGGTCCCCAGCCTGTGAAGCTTCCTTCCAGGCACTGAAGACTGCACTGGCCAGTGCCCCTATCCTAGGTGCACCAGATTACTCAAAAAAGTTTTTGGTACAGACTAATGACTCGGAATAAGGCATCGGTGCTGTACTGAGCCAAGTATGGGAGGAGGGCAGTGAGAAGGGCAGTGAACACCCAGTGGTATATCTGAGCCGCAAGCTTCTGCTCAGAGAGGTGGCATATGCCACCATTGAAAAGGTAAGTGTAGAGAGAAAAACAGTGACGGGATGCACGCCAGGATGAATACATTAACAGTACCGTGAGTACTAATGGATTTTCCTGTTGTTGGCTCACTGCCTATGGAAGACACACGGAATTGACCTAGAGTAGCTGGTTGTCATTTGACTCCACGGGTTTCCTCTTATTGTGGGATACCCATTGGCTTCTATTTCAGTGCTTTAGTTATCTGGTCAATTATACAGCTTATGATCATATTGCATCCTACAAGTTACTACATACTGTATAAAGGATTTAGAAGATGCTTATGTGATATTTTGGACTTGTATTAGTTCCTGTTGCAACACAGGGGGATTCGTTTCTCCATTATATATTCACCATTGAAAAGGAGTGTCTGGCCGTTGTATGTGCTCTGAGATAACTTCAGCCCTATCTATATGGCAGACCCTTCACTGTGATCACGGACCACAACCCGTTAAATTGGTTGCAGAAGGTGTCGGGGGAAAAAGCCAAGCTCTTGCTCTGGAGTCTTGCTCTACAGGAATTTGATTTCACCATCCAGCACAAGAAGAGCAGTGAGCATGTCAATGCTGATGGCCTTTCCCGCCAGGACAGTCCTCATGAACTGACAACCTCAAGATCTGCCAGGCCAGCCCATCCACCGGACGAGGTGGTCGGGGCAGAACCTACGCTTTGGGTTGGGTGAGGTGTGGTGATAGAATGGTTAATCAGGCCATTAATAAAGGCATTATTGTCACGAGGACTGACCTGTAGTACAATTTTATATTTTTAGGGAACTAGATTGAGCACACAAGTTTAGCAAAATAAATTGTAATTTATTTCCTTACTAGACAGACACAAGACAACCTCAGAATATACTTAACAAAAACACTTACTGAAGGGAGAAACGAGATAGAATGTACAGAAAGGTGCAAAGCACCAAAATATTGTCCTTTAAAATGCAGTCCTTTTGCAAGGGCGCAGATTGCCAGCCCAATCCATCTGTGAACGGTGCAAAGTTCTTTCTGGTCCGTTGGGGTCTGATAGATACCCCCAGCAATAACGGAGTCCTGGCACAGAGTTATGTCCTTGGTTCCGATGTGATAAGACTCTTTGCGTCCCAGGGTCGTTGCTTCTCTTATCTGCTGTTAGAAGCGTGATGGATGTCCACTCACATTGAGTTACCAGTACTCATATACCACTGCATACATTGCCAATTTGAGTCTCCCATAGCACTTACTGTATCATTGCTCTTATATACCTTGATCAAAGACTCATACTATATTATATATATACATCCTTGGGACAGCTTAGACCCGATCATTGGGAGAATATCCCTCACCCACCATTCACTAATTTCTGAAAGATTTTGAGAATCAGTGTGGCCGGTTCCGAATACCAAAGACAGACTGGGTGGTCAAACTACGACCACTATTATCCGGAAAAACTAAAAGAACCTTGCAGGAGCTTCCCGGTGTGGATGCTGATGATTATGGGCATGTGAAGCGTAAGCTGATGGTCCAGTATGCCCTGACTCCTGAGGGGTATAGGAGCAAGTTCCGGACGGGGGATGTGAACCCCGGGGAATCATTTGCGGACGATGCCAACAGAATGGTCAGGCACAAGACCCAGTGGATCATGGGGTATGAGGCTACCAAGTACCATACTTTGCTGGACTTAATATTCCAAGAACAGCTGTTGCAACGCTTTCCCCCCAACATACGAGCTTGGATATTTGACCACAAGCCCAAAACTTGGGAGGATGCTTCCCGGATGGCCGACGAGTATGTGGCCAGCAGGATTGACCTGGATGAGCCATCAGTTCACAGAGTTTGGGCCCGAGCAGCCCCGGGAGCTAAAACTACCCCTCAGTGGACAGTTAAACCTGTAGCCACAAGCAAAGCGCCAAAAGCTGCAGAGTTCAAACACGAGAGGAAGTGTTTTGCCTGCAACAAGTTTGGGCACCTTAGACCCGATTGCCCAAACCAGGATGGGTCCGCAGGACCACATCAGGAGCACCGCTCCCAAGCAGCATAACCAGTCACCCGTGCAACTGACACCATCGGAGAGGACAAGTGCAGCCGTGACGCTAGCCAACAGAAGGATGACCTCGGAGGCACCAACCCTTGCCAACTCAGAACCTGCAGTGGAGGACGGAGGGCATCAGGTTGCGCCAGTCGGGCTGCAACCCAACGATGCCCGGCAGAAGCATCTGCGGAAGGTGACCATAGGAGACCGGCAAGCAGATGGGTTGCTGGACTCCGGTGCTATCGTGACTCTGGATCGCCCTGATATGGTGCGGCCAGAGGATTTGCTCCCGGACACCGGATGCAAGTGACCATGCCACATGGAGGACCACGGTCACTCCAGGTTGCCCAGGTCTTTTTGGACTGGGGGACAGGTCGTGGCATGAGGAAGGTGGGTTTATTGCCCGGGTTGGATGCTGAGGTGCTCCTTGGCAACGATCTGGGGCATGTAACTTGTGTTCTTACCACAGAGCTGACACCTGCTGCACCGGTTGCAGCGATTACCAGGAGCCAGTCTGCAAAGATCACATCAGCAGCCCCTGTCCCCCTGCATTTGGGACCTACAGTTCAAGCAGTCTCTGAGGAAACCAGAAAGGTAAGACAGACTCAGTCCACTTCTGACACTGACTTACTGTACCCTCTCCCTGTTCCCTGTCCCCCTGATTCAGGTATGACCGGGAGATGGCCAGAATTAGGTACTCAGTTTAGGGCAGTGGTGTAATCTGATCCCACCTTGGAGGGCATGAGACTTCGGGCGTCCGAGTCTAAGCCAAGTGAGGGGTCAGTTTACTACCTGAGCACCGCAGGCTTTTATATAGAGAGCAGGGGCTACAGGGTTAGATAAGGTCTGGAGTGGCAAGCGACAGTTATTGGTACCCACGGGGTATAGGCAACAGTTATTACGGGTTGCCCACTCCATCCCGCTTGTGGGGAATTAGGGAGTCACATGCATGAGAGCCTGGCTCTTGCAGTGTTACTACTGGCTGGGGGCATCCAGCGAGGTGGCAGATTTCCGCCGCTCCTGTGATGCCTGCCAACGAGTAGAGTAAGGCGGGTGATCATGTGAAGGCAACCCTGAGACCGTTACCGGTGATAGGGGAACCCTTCTGGCGGGTGGCAATGGACCTTGTGGGGCCCCTTATGATCCCTAGCTAGACAGGGAAGCGCTACATTCTACCAGTGGTGGATTTTGCCACCTGGTACCCTGAGGCTGTAGCGCTGGCTACTATTGACGCGAAGGCAGTGGCTAAGGCTTTAATCTCCATTTTCACTAGGGTAGGTTTCCCTAGCGAGGTCCTAACCGACCAAGGGTCGCAATTCATGAGTGAATTGCTACAGGGTCTCTGGGATGTGTGTGGGGTGAAGCACCAGCGCACGACACCTTACCACCCCCAAACCAACGGACTATGTGAGAGGTTCAATGGTACATTAAAGCAGATGCTTAGAATGTTTATAGAGGCAGAGGGGAAAAACTGGGAGATTCACCTGCAGCACTTGCTGTTTGCTGCATACCGAGAGGTACCACAAGAATCTACATGCTTTTCTTCCTTTGAGCTGCTATACGGTCGCAAAGTACGTGGACCTCTGGACCTATTCCATGAGGGATGGGAAGGGGAAACTACCAATACTGACGCTTCTGTGCTTCAATATGTGGTAGATCTCAGAGACCGGTTAGAGATGCTCATGAGGTTGGCGCAGGAAGGACAACCTTAGGGCTGCTCAGACCAAGCAGAAGACTTGGTATGATCAGAATGCCAATAGCCGAGAGTTCATCCCAGGACAGCAAGTACTTGTTCTGAAACCCACTCGGGAGAACAAATTAATGGCTGCCTGGTCAGTACCGTATCCGGTACTATGAAAGATATACGATTGAAACTATGTTGTACAGGTAGATACTGAGAAAGGGAAGACCAAAGTCTACCATATTATTTTGCTCAAGGAGTATGTAGCCCTGAGTGTAGCCATTTGCAGCCCACCGATGGGGGATCCGGTGAGCAATGCTCTGCCCGATCTCCTAGGAGAGGCTAGGCAGGGGGTACCAAAGAGCAGGTAGAGATAGGGGATTAGCCGAGTATCAGGCAGAGAGCAGAGACCAGGGCTATGCTAGAACAGTATAGTGCTCTGTTCACAGATAAGCAAGGTAGGATACACATCACTGATCACCCAGTGCTTACAGGGGATTTGAGACCCCTATACAAGCATGTTTACCAGGTCTCAGCAGAGATTAAGGGCAGCATAGAGAGGGAGGTAGAGGGGATGCTGGCCCTAGGGGTAATTGTACTGTCGCGGCCGAGTTTATTCTTACCTTAGCCCGGTCTCGGCCGCGACAGTAACCGGGCGCGCGCCGGGGTGTCCCGTGCATGCGCCGAAGCCTCGGAGGAGCGGTCCTCCGATCAGGGCTTCCCCCTCCCCTCTCCGGGTCCGCCGGGTCCCCCGGAATCCCCCCACCGCCGTCCCCCACATTGCGGGACACCAGGGCTCCCTCGGGGAGCCCTGGGCACGCGCGCATGGGGTGCAGGCACCCGATGAAGCATGACCGCGCATCGGTGATGCGCAGCACGCCTAGGTGATTTGGCAAGCAAGCCGGGAAATCTCCCGGCTTGCGGAACTAGCCAAGTAAGAATTAAACGTGCCGACACTGTACCTTCTCAAAGCCCTTAGCCTTTTCCGGTAGTCCTAGTACATAAGAAGGATGGATCCACCCGGTTCTGTGTGGACTACCAGCAGCTCAACGCAGGGACAGTTTCAGATGCCTACCCCATGCCCAGCATGGATGAGTTGCTGGATGAACTCACGGGGGCAAGGTATCTGACCACCATAGATCTCAGTAAAGGGTTCTGTCAGATACCATTGACCCAGGAGGCTAGGGAGAAGTCGGTTTTCATCACCCCAAGTGGCCTCTATGAATTTTTAGTGATGCCATTTGGGATGAAGAATGCACCGGCCACCTTACAACACCTGGTCAATCGATTGCTAGAGGGTATGCAAGGGTTTGCAAGGGCTTATCTGGATGATATTGCTGTGTTCAGCAACTCTTGGGAATCACACTTAATTCATGTAGCTGTTGTGCTAGCCAGGATAAGGGAGGCAGGTTTCAACTTGTAACCCACCAAGTGCTTAGTAGGGATGGCAGGTCTTATACCTAGGACATAGGGTGGGTGGAGGGCATAGGGTGGGTGGAGGGAACCTCAAGCCAGAATTAGCTAAGGTAGAGGCAGTAGTGCAGTGGCCCACTCCCAAGACCAAGAAGCAGGTTATGGCTTTCCTCGGCACCGCAGGCTACTATAGGAAGTTTGTTCCCCAGTATAATGCCATAGCCAAATCCCTGATTGACTTGACCCAGGAGCGACTGTCTGTGGTGGTAGTCTGGTCTCCCGCCTGTGAAAGAGCATTTCAGGCTTTGAAGACTGCATTGGCAAGTGCACCGATCCTTGCTGCTCCAGATTATTTCAAAAAGTTTCTGGTGCAGACTGATGCCTCAGACTTTGGTATTGGGGCTGTGCTCAGCCAGGTTGGGGAGGAGGGCAGTGAACATCCAGTGGTTTATCTGAGCTGCAAGCTGCTGCCCAGAGGAGTGGCCAATGCCACTATTGAGAAGGAGTGCCTGGCCAAAGTATGGGCTCTAAAGAAACTACAGCCGTATTTGTATGGCAGGTCATTCATGGTCCTCACAGACCAGAACCCCATAAGTTGGTTACAGAGAAGAAGAGAATGCCAAGATCTTGCGCTGGAGACTTGCCTTGCAAGAATTTGATTTCACCATCCAGCATAAGGGCAGTGAGCACGGAAATGCTGATGGCCTTGAGAGCCTATCTCCAACATACCCACCCAATCCCCCTCATGAGAATTTTCTCATTCCCCAATCCCCAACTTTCCCACAGTTTGGAGAGTGGGCACTCTAAGGATTTCCTGCTAACACAGCGCCTGTGCGACATTGCTATCTTGCCTGCTTTGCATATGTGTACTCCCCTTTCTACCTGGCATCTCCCAGTCTGGGAGGTAAACTCAGGGTGTGAGCCAGCCCAGATGGCTAACAGGATTTCCTATTTAGCAACCATCCTGGCTAATTCACAAATCTGACTCTGGGGCTTTCATATGCAACACTTCCCTTCACAGGCATTGCCCCAGCATGTGGTCTATGAAACTTGCATAGGAAAGTGTCCCAGCTCATAGGTGTCAAAACATTTGGTCCCTGTGTGCATTTCAATGACAGTAGAAAAAAGCCTCATCCTGCCTGCCCTTTTGAAACTGCAGCAAAATACACTTTATTAAAATTACAGGTTTCCCTTAACCTACAAATATATTTTTATTATGTGGGTGCTTGGGGTATTACACTGGGGCTGCATACCAAATTTCAGGTTGCTGGCCCTTTTCCTTCCCGAGTTATGGCTTTTTCCTCAACTGGCAATGCTGGGCTATGGGATTCTCACGTCAATTTACTTGCGGTTATGGGGTTCTTACGTCAATTGGCCGAGTTCCCACACCAATTGCGAGTTGCCTTTCAAAACATGCCATTAACCGGGACAGAGATACATTGTATCCGAGTACCACTTGACACGGGAAACCCCAGCCCTTTGATTCAATTGACTCTGCGGTTACGGCTTCTAGTCTCAGTAATGGATACCTATACTTGGCAATGGAACAAAGAGACAGTGCCACGCTTATCCACTTAACTTGTGGTTTAGCGTTCGCAGCGGCATCTTGTGTCCAAAGCCAGTAATGTCAGTGTACTAGATTATACACTATTGCAGGCACATACACTCCTGCAAAATGGGGACAATAAGGGACAGAGGGAAAAATAACAATGTACAGTGCACATAAAATTTACCCCTTCATCCCCAATACGAAATAGGGGTAACCAGCCAAGCAGACTGCCTTTATTAATGCGCTGATTACCCACAATTTCGTTACAATTATACCCGGCTGATTAACCCTAAATCGCATAGGGACTGAAGGGGTTAACTGTATGTGCACCACACTGATATGTTTTCCCCTACACCCACCTATTTGTCTCCAATTTGCAGTCCATTCCCTGGCTGCAATAATAGGAATGTATACCAACAGTGCCAATTTTTTTTAAGACACTAGAGGGAGCTGTGAGCGCTAAACCAAGCGCTGATTGAAGATGCGTGGCTATGTATGGGTGGCCGTGTTGAAAGTATAGGTATCAATTTCTGAGCTCTCGGCTTCGCAACCGCAAGGTTAAGTGAATAAGTGGTTTGCGGTCTAGCTGAAGTGGTTCCTCTCAAAATGTATCCGCTTCCTTGTTAGCTTTGTAACTAGAAATAGATAAAGTCTATTGATGTGGGAACGGGGTTAAACCGCAAACCACATCATAGACTGTTCAATTAAATAAGCTAACTCGTGAACAGAATAAGTTAGCACTCTAATTTTTGGAGTGCAGTAAGGAATAAAGAAACCATACACACAAATATAAAAATTATAGTAGTGGACAAGCAGAACATATTGTTTTAATTAACTGTGTTATACTGTGGGTTTTAAATGTACAGGCAGGAAAAAAAATTCAGGCCCGGGAAAAATCCTTTAGCATGCAGATATCCTAAGGATGAATAAACTGAGGTTTTTTCAATTCCGTACTTCAAAGGGCCCTTGCAGAGAGGGCGCCTCAATGTCTATGAGAAGTCCGGAGTTGAAAAGCCTCAACAATCCTAGGTGTTAGGATGGCCGGGATATTGTTAGTGCCAGATACCTGTCAGGGTCTCCTAGACATCCTGCCTAGCCATAGTTCTTTCTTTGTCCACCGTGTGTGCTGCTGCTTTCTTTCTGCTCTGGGGTTCCTCTATCTGTATGTCTTCTTTTTGCTCCTCTCTCTGTCTTATAGTTCTGCTTTCTGTTAGTACCTTGCCTTTGTTTTGAGTCAGACTCCATGCCTATGCCAGTGCCGCAGCTTCTGTCCTGTACCTGTACGTTCCTGTGTTGGAGTTCTGTTCCATTAAAGGCCCTTGCTGTTAAACTGGCCTGTCCCTGTTTGTTTCCTCCCCCCTGGTTTCAGTCCCTGCTTGGTTCCTGCTCCTGTCGCCGAACCTCTGCATGTGCCATGATGATACTGCTTGCAGCCTGCCACCGACCCCTACTTGCCCACGACGATCCGACGTGCTGCTTACCACTGATGTCAGCCCGTTACCCCAGCTGTTCCGGCCACCGAGGTCATACCCGCCACAAGAGTCTCCCGTGACAGAAAACAAAGGCCACTTCTGGACCTCGCTGGAACAGATCCCTTTTCTGCCGGCACCCTTTCCTGCCTGCTGCAGCAGACCCAATCCACTTGGTTGAAGATAAGTACTTTTGTTTATGTTTTGGAAATCCCAATTGGGATCTTGAAGGTTTTTTTTGTTGCTGCAAAGTGTTCTACAAAATTTATTGCGTTCATAAAGAAAAACCTTTTTGCTGAGACTAGAACTGTTGCTGCAGAGACTAGTGCACCTTTCTTTGAGGTTTTTCTTTTGTTGCAGTGCCTAGGTTAAACCTTGCAGTACCTGTTGCCACCATTTTAGACTCTGACTTTCATTCCCTGGACAAGGCTTGTCTCTGCATTTTTCGGTTGGCCACTGCAGATTTACAGACTTGTTTTTTGCTTTTTTGCTTGGGTATATCACTGTTGGTTTACAGGGTTCCCATTTTAAAATACAAAAGTGCTCCCATTATTTTGTGGCTGTATGCTGTGATGTTCCTGCAATATGTAGTTCTTCCTATGATTGGTTCTAAGGTTTCAGGTTTCCCTGTAGTTTGTTTCTCTACAACCTATGATATTTCAATGCCTGATTTCTAAAGATTCAGATTTAACTGCAGGTTTTCTCTGCCTATGATGTTCATACTGTATGCTTAATGCTAAAGTTTCAGATATAACTACAGGTTTCTCTGTCTATGTTTTTCCTTGCAATTTATGATATCTCTGTGACTGATGCTAAGGTCTCAAAAGGTCAGCTCTCCTATCTTGTGTCTCTCTTTGTGTCTAATATTTCTGTTGATCATTTTAATGCTTCTGGTTTAAAGACACATTTCCTCTTTACTAGTTTCTTGGGAAGTTTGGTTTCCTCTTATCTGAAGCTATGGCTCCCACTGTGAAAACAGTCTTGAGCAATAAATGCGAAAACAATACCACTGATTCTACAGAACTTCTCAAAGCAAGGAAATAGAAGATAAGGAGAGGAGATATTACCGTGGAAGTTGCAGAAGGAATTAAGGATGAACCTTTAACCTCAGGAGAGTCTGCATTTGATGAGAGATATGCTGCAGCTTAAGGCAACTCACAGACTTATCCCAAGAATAGTGGAAGAAAAGAAAGATGTATTTAATCAAGGAAAAGATGCCATAACTCAGACATTCAATCTGCACGGAGAGAGATTGAATGTCTTCATTGACGTTTAGATAAAGAGCAAGAAACCAAGGCTGCACTACAAAGCTGTCAATCCGCAGCAATTGCTAAGTGTGTTCACCAGGAGAAAGAAAAAGATCAGTTGGAGAGGGACAGGTTGATCAGTTCAAGTAAACTGGAGAAGGCATACACCGATTCTGCCTATAACCAGAGTTTCATTGATCAAGTTTGCACAGCACTGGAAACCTCTCAGAAGGAAGTTCACAGGCTTAAGACAGAGCTTAAAGTCTCCCAGGAGGAGATTTTCTACTTTAAAACAGAGATACGTTCTGTGAGAGACGCCTCCGAAGTGTTAAATAGTAGGTTTGAAACTATAAACCAAATGAGTAAGAACTTCTTTTTTCAAGCCAGTGAAGGAGATAAAAGTCTCCATGAATTAGAGAAGAAGAGACTATTGATAGAAGAAAAGTCAAGGATGCAATTAACACTGGAAAAAGCAGAGGGTGACTTGGAAAAAGAAAATTATCAGTTGGAGAATAACAGGGTGATCTTGTCAAGTAAGCGGGAGAAGACCTATGCTGATAATGCCCAGTATCAGAGTTTCATGGCTCAAGTTGGCGCAGCATAGGAAGCATCTCAGAAAGAGGTTCACAGGCTTACTACAGAGATGGAAGCCTCTAAGGAGAAGAGTTGCCACTTCAAAACAGAACTATGTTCATTTAGAGAGATCTTCGAAGGGTTAAATTGCAGTTTTGAAACTGTAACCCAAGAGTGCAAGAATCTCTATGTCCAAGTCAGTGAAGGAGATAAGAAACTCCATGAATTAGGAGAGGAGACGAAACAGTTGGCCCAGGAAAAGTTAGACATGCAGGCAGCACTGCAGAATGCAGAGCGAGTGCTGCAAGAAGAACGTGTCTCCCTGGAGCAGCGCACACAAGCAGAAAATATGTTGCAGAGTCAGCTGCAAGAACTGCATACACTTCTGCAGGACCTGAAGGAGAAACGGGTGAATGCTGAGGAAAGGCAGCGAGTTCTGCAGGAAGAAAGTTTCCAGACTGCCTACAAAGTAAAAATGCAGAAAGAGTATTTGAGTACCCAGTGTGTCCCCAAGGAGCAGCATGAGGAGCTGAAGGCCACACTGAGCAAACCCAGAGCCTCCCTGAAGGAGGAGCTTAGAGGCCAGGTAACCCAGTATGAGAGGGAGCACAAGGTGGTTCAGAAACTGAAGCAAGAGTTAGAGGAGCAGAGACACTGCTCCATCCCTAACAAACAGATCACACAGAAGAAAGAAACCAGGTAAAGGCAAGCTGCTGAGACCCTAGCAAAGGAATTTGCAGAGCTCCAAGACGTAATGAGGGATGCATGGAAGCAAGCTTAAAATGATCACAGTAAAGAGATGAAAGCCCTGAGAAGAGAATTGCAGGATGCACTTAACATGGGGCCTCTCACTGAGGAGTGGAAATTGCAGCAACAGCTAAAAATGAAAGCTAAAGCTGGCAACTGAACACACATCCCAGCAACTTACAACGCTGCAGGCACAGATCGCTGAGCTCAAGACACAGCTTGCCAAAAAGGAGGAGAGAGAGGAGGTGTCCGTCCGTCAAGTGGCCGGCCTGACACTGTACTATGAGGTATAAATGGCTGATGCCAGCAAATTGTTGGATCATAGAGCCCATGAGAAGGCTCGGCTGCAGCTGGAGCTGGACAAGTTCCGGGAGGTGTACCAGCAGCTACAGGTCAGAAATAAAGAAAAAGAAACACATTTAAGCTTTGCTCTGAGTCAGCTTGGAGATATGGAGTCGTGACTTAACTCCAAAGAAGCTGAACTGACAACTGCATTGAGTGGGAAAAGAAGTGCAGAAGGACAGCTTCAGGAGCTGAAAACTCAGATGGCTGGTCTTGAATTCTCATTGGGTGATACCACAAAACAGCAGTTCCAAAGGGAGACCACGGAGAGTGAATTTAGTGTCCCCATTGACTCTTATGGAGAGTCTGATGCACCCGTTCCTGAGGCCCATGTTCCTGATGTCTCTGCATTTGGGTTGGGCGCACCCGTTTGGAAGTTCCTTGCAGCGCCCTATGTGCCGGTTGCTGGTACCTGTGCTGTCACAGTGGGGTCAGGTATTGTGCCCGTCGAGGGACCACCAGAGGTTGGTGTGGCGGGGAGAGGATTAATCAGGCCTAAAATAAAGGTTAAACCCTGCTCATTAATCCTGACCTGCAGTGGGAGTGAAGGGATTAAACGTGTTTGCCATGCATTACTGTGGTTGCCCTGTCCCAGACGTTTTTATCCCCCCATTTGCAGGCCATTCCCTGCCTGCAGTGTTAAAAGACAAAATGCATTGCTTGCTATACCCTCTAACCGACACATGATGGCGTAGGAGCGCCCAACGCTAGCGCTGATTGAAAAAACGTGGCAAAAGTTTAAAGGGCTGTCTATGAGATAGATATCCATTACTTGCGGTTAAAACCTCAAGTACTTTACCGATACAATATATCCGCCGCTCGTTAACTCTGCAACTTGAAAGGCGGAAAGGCAATTGACGTGGGAACTGTGTCAATTGCCATGAGAACCGGGTGAACTTGCGGTCTCAAAGCCGGAATTTCAATTAGAAATGCTAACTCGAGAACGAAAGCACCCAGAAACCTCCGGATTTGAGGTGCAAGTACAGTAGAACACCACATGCACATACATATAAAAATTACAGTTGTAACACAAATGGAACATGATGTTTTAATAAAGTGTGTAAAAGCTGCAGATTTTAATGTGAGGCAGGATGTATTCCGTAAGCCCGGGAAGGAATTTCTCTGACATTCAGATGTGAGATGGGTGAATGAGCCGGGGGTATTTTCATGCCTGTACTTCAAAGGGGTCACGCTGATTTAGCGCCCCATAGTCTAAAGAAGTGTCGGGGATGAAAAGACCCAAAGACCCATAATGTATACAGGTCCGGCATTCTGATGTATAACAGATGCCGTGCTATTGACACCTCTTGGTCAAAAATCAGACTCAGCGGCGCCAAGGTATGGGTGTATCCCAAGTATGCTAAGTGGCATGGGTGTCAACCTGACCCATGCGCTTTGCACACTGGAAAGCCTTTTTGCCCGGTCTTATGAACTGTGGGCAACATGGCTATTGGTGGGTTAAATTGTTCCCACGAGGGGATTTGATCCACATGTTAGCGATAGACTCGGCCAGTCTATAACTGTGGCTCCTGAGGTATCCCCAGTGTGATTCGTGATTTTCGATCCATGATGTAAAGATGCAAGACTTTGTTCCAGCACAGAGGTAACGGTCCCGGAGAGAAGGGGTTAATAACACTTATCCTAGGATTTGCCCCAAACTTCGGAATTCGTTAGCCTTGGTGACTCTGGAATGAATTCTAACAAAGTTCCACAAAATACTTTGAGGTGGCTGAAATATTAGATTGGCAATTTGAGATCTGGCCACAGGACCTTTAAATCAAAACTGCATTTCTTGAGCTTACAGGCAAAGGACAATTTATCTTGTTCCCTTATCCCAGTAAGTGTTGTTTTAAGTGTATTCTGCTGATGTCATGTTTGTCAACCCAGGAAATAAATCATAATTTATTTTGCAACTTGTTCTGTTCAATCGAGTACCCAGAAATATAAATGTGTTGGTAAAAGTTGGTGTCCATCGTGACAGACAGTCACCAAGAGTCCACCTTTCATCAGGGCCTCCGGGAGGAGCCTGGAGGATTGTCCGGAGAACGCTCTTGAGAGGGGGGGGAGTAATGTCAGGTCTCCTAGACATCCTGCCTAGTCATAGTTCTTTCTTTGTCCACCGGGTGTGTTGCTGCTTTCTGTCTGCTCTGGGGTTCCACTGTCTGTCTTCTTGTTGCTCCTCTCTCTGTCTTATAGTTCTGCTTACTGCTGGTACCTTGCCTTTGTTTTGAGTCAGACTCCATGCCTATGCCCGTGCCACAGCTTCTGTCCTGTACCTTTACCTGTTCGTTTCCGTGTTGGAGTTATGTTCCATTAAAGACCCTTGCTGGTAATCTGGCTTGTCCCTATTTGTTCCCTGATCCCTGGTCTCAGTCCCTGCTCCCCTGCCCGGTTCCTGCTCCTGTCACCGAACCACTTCATGTGCCATGAAGATACTGCCTGCCACCGACCCCTGCTTGCCCACGACGATCCAGCTTGCTGCCTGCCACCGACCCCTGCTTGCCCACGACAATCCTGCTTGCCGCCTGCCACCGATCCCTGCTTGCCCATGACGATCCGACGTGCTGCTTAACACTTACGTCAGCCCGTTACCCCAACAATCTTTGCCTGCTCCCGCTGTTCCGGCCACCGAGGTCCTACCCGCCACAGGAGTCTCCCATGACAATAACGGTGTAAAGTATGCTTACTTCACACTTGGTGGCCAAATCCCAGACTCAGTGACGCCAGGTAGGGGGCTGACCCTGGCATGCTAAGGAGCTGAGGTTTCAAGTTGACACATGCTCCGTGCAAACCAGTAGGCTGCTCCTGCCCTTTCTGCGAAGTACTGACCTCCTGCACTCCAGGCTGATTGGTATCCACTACAACTGCAGCTAAGGGGCCATGCCCCTCCGGTGGAGCCATTTTGGCTTCATGACTCTCCAAGTCTTCCTCCAGCTGTACCTTTGACCGAACATCTGCACATCGCTCTGCGACTCGAGCTCGGTCCCAGAATCGGAACTGTCCAGAGCGGTGACTCATGGTGTGACTGCTAGCACAGGTATATGGGCAAAGGGAAAGGTGTACTATCTCATGTTTTTGTGAAGCGTGTGTAAGTTGACACTTGTCTTGGGAGCTTGCAATCTAAGAGTTTTCCCACTGTTACAGAATCCAACAGGAGACTATTCCATAGACTCAATCAGAGTCCCACCGCTGCCACCAGTAAATAAGCCTATCACAGTAGACCAGGTCTCATAAACGCATTAATACCGGGATTCTGGATTGAGCACAGCAAGGAGGGTAAAATAAATGGTAATTTATTTCCTTTTCAGACAAACACACAATTCTTCACAATTACACTTAAAAAATACTTACTTGGATGGGGAAACTAAATAAAATGTCCACGGAATAAATGACTTGTAAACAAAGTCTTTGGGCACCCCAGCACGCATGCAAGTGAGTGTGCGATTTGAGCCGTGCGACAATTCTTGGCTAGGGGCACAAGTTGCGACCCCTGTATCTCCGCTGAAAGGAATCGTTACGTTGGGTCCTTACAGGATTAGTTCGGGAATCCATAGCTCACATGAATTCTGGAAGAGGGGCGCAATCCTTGGTTACGATGTTGTTAACCCCTCACACTCTGGAACCGCTGATGCTATACTTGGACGGATCCTGGTGAATCTCAAATGAATCTACCTAGGACTGGGCTGCAGCCATTTTTATATATATATAGGGTTAAGGGTCCTATCTCTAACATACCCAGCCAATCCTCCCGTGGGAACAACTTTTCCCACCTATCCCAGACTTGCCAGTAGCTCACAAAAAGAAAAGAAGTTGCTTCCCGGTTTGCTCAGCATGTGCTAACTTGACACCTAAGTGGCTTAGCATACCGGGCCCAACACCTTACCTGGTGACAATAAGTCTGGGGTTTGGCTACCCAGGGTTGATAGCCCATACTTTGAACTGATATCTGGTACTTTGCAATAATCCAGCCGCCCTGACACCTAGGGTCTCTGAGGCTTTTCAACTCCGGACTTCTCTAGACACTGGGCACCAACTCAGCAGGGTGCCCATTGAAGTATGGAGATGAAAAATTCCTCAGCTCATTAATCCTTACCTTATTGACATGCTAATGGATTCATTGCCGGACTGGCAGGAAAGGGTTCCTGTTTTACATTTTAAAACATACCTGAAACACATTTTATTTTTAAATGTACTTTCTGTATATATGGGTGATATAACAATAACTTGTATTGTATTGTATGTCTTTATTTATATAGCGCCATTAATGTACATAGCACTTCACAGCAGTAATACACGTGGTAATCAAATAAATAACAGATAAAATAAATAACAGATCATGGAAATAAATGCTTTAGACATTAAGGAAGAGGAGTCCCTGCCCCGAGGAGCTTACAGTCTAATTGGTAGGTAGGGAGAACGTACAGAGAGAGTAGGAGGGAGATCTGGTAAGTGCGTCTGCAGGGGGCCAAGCTTTATGTATCATGTGTTCAGAATATCCACAGTGCTATTCATATGCTTCTTTAAGCAAATGTGTCTTAAATTGGGTCTTAAAGGTGGATAGAGAGGGTGCTAGTCGGGTATTGAGGGGAAGGGCATTCCAGAGGTGTGGGGCAGTCAGTGAAAAAGGTTTAAGGCGAGAGAGGGCTTTAGATACAAAGGGGGTAGAAAGAAGACATCCTTGAGAAGAACGCAAGAGTCTGGATGGTGCATAACGAGAAATTAGGGCTGAGATGTAATGAGGGGCAGAAGAGTGTAAAGCTTTAAAAGTGAGGAGAAGAATGGAGTGTGAGATGCAGGATTTGATCGGAAGCCAGGAGAGGGATTTCATGAGGGGAGATGCTGAGACAGATCTCGGAAAGAGTAGAGTGATTCTGGCAGCAGCGTTTAGGATAGATTGTAGGGGAGATAGGTGAGAGGCAGGAAGGCCGGACAGCAGGAGGTTACAGTAATCAAGACGGGAGAGAATGAGGGCCTGAGTCAGAGTTTTAGCAGTCGAGCAACAGAGGAAAGGGCGAATCTTTGTCATATTGCGGAGGAAAAAGCGACAGGTTTTAGAAACGTTTTGAATGTGAGGGGCAAATGTGAGAGAGGAGTCGAGTGTGACCCCTAGACAGTGTGCTTGGGCTACTGGATGAATGATCGTAGTTCCAACAGTAATGTGGAAGGAGGTAGTAGGGCCAGGTTTGGGAGGAAGTATGAGGAGCTCTATTTTAGCCATGTTGAGTTTAAGGCGGCGGAGGGCCATCCAGGATGATATAGCAGAGAGACATTCAGAAACTTTGGTTTGTACAGCAGGTGTAAGGTCGGGTGTTGAAAAGAATATTTGTGTGTCGTCAGCATAGAGGTGATAATTAAACCCAAAAGTTGTTATTAGGTCACCTAGAGAGAGTGTATACAGAGAAAAGAGAAGAGGTCCCAGGACAGAGCCCTGTGGTACCCCCACAGAGAGATCAATAGAGGAGGAGGAGGTGTTAGCAGAAGAGACACAGAAAGTACGATGGGAGAGGTAGGATGAGATCAAGGAAGTGAGGGCTGTTTCCATGGAGTAAGCAGTGTGGAAGCCAGATTGTAGAGGGTCTAAGAGAGAATAGGTGTTGAGAAAATAGAGCAAGCGAAAGAATACAAGACATTCAAGGAGTTTAGAGGCAAAAGGCAGGAGGGAGACAGGTCGATAGTTAGAAAGACAGGTAGGGTCAAGCTTGCTGTTTTTGAGCAATGGTATGACTGTTGCATGTTTTAAGGAGGATGGAAAGGTTCCAGAGCAGAGAGAGGAGTTAAAAATGTGTGTGAGCGTAGGGATTATAGTAGGAGCAATAGGTTTTAGGAGATGGGAAGGGATGGGGTCAAGAGGGCAAGCGGTAGAGGGAGAAAAGGCGATCAACAGCGACACATCCTCCTCTTAGACAGTGGAAAAAGAGTCAAGGAAGGCAGGAGGAGAGTTAGGAAGAGGTGTAGGATGGGAGGAAGGAACAGAGGGGATGTTCTGACGTATGGATTCCATCTTTTCCTTAAAATAGTCAGCAAAGTCCTGAGTGGAGATGGAGGAAGGAGAGGCAGCTGAGGGTGGTTTGAGTAGAGTATCAAAGACAGAGAACAGTCGGCGTGGGTTAGACTTGTGCATGTTGATTAGTGAAGAAAAGTAGGCTTGTTTAGCTTGCGAGAGAGCAGAGTTGAAACAGGATAGCATAAGTTTGTACTGAAGGAAGTCTGCGAGAGTATGAGATTTCCTCCAGAGGCATTCAGAGGAACGGGTGGAGGAACGCAGCATGCGCGTGTGGGAATTTAACCAGGGTCTAGGGTTAGAAGGGCGAGTGCGGCAGAGAGAAAGCGGGGCATGTAGATCAAGAGAGGAGGACAAGGCAAAGTTGTAGTTCCTGACCAGGTTGTCAGGGTCTGTAGCAGAGCTGAGAGAGGAGAGGGAGGAGTGTAAAGTGGATTCAAGGATGGAGGTGGAGAAGGGGAGAAGCGAGATAGAGAGAATGAGATGAGGTGATGGTCAGAGAGAGGAAAAGGGGAAATGGAGAAATCGGAGAGAGAGAAGTTTTTAGCGAAAACCAGGTCTAAGTAGTGGCCATCCTTGTGGGTGCTGGCTGCAGTCCACTGTTGAAGGCCAAAAGAAGAGGTTAGAGATAGAAAACGAGAAGCCCAAGGGAGAGGGGGGTCATCAATGTGGCAATTGAAGTCCCCAAGGAGAAGAACAGGGGAGTCTGAGGAGAGAAAGAAAGAGAGCCAGGATTCAAAGTGAGAGAGAAAGGCAGAAGGGGGATGAGTAGAGATAGGTGGGCGATAGATGACCGCCACGTGGACAGGGAGAGGAGAGAAGATCTGGACTGTGTGAACATCAAAGGAGGGAAAAGCAAAAGATGGAGGAATTGGAAGAGTTTGGTAATGGCAGAGAAAGGAGAGCAGGAGCCCCACGCCTCCACCCCTGCCATCAGGGCGCGGAGTGTGGGAGAAGGAAAGGCCACCGTAGGAGAGGGCAGCTTCCAGAGCAGAGTCAGACTGAGTGAGTCAGGTCTCAGTTATAGCAAAGAGAAGCAGGGAGTGAGAGAGAAAGAAGTCATGCACAGAGAGGAACTTGTTAGAGAGGGAGCGAGCATTCCAAAGGGCACAGGAGAAAGGGAGAGAGGAGGGAGGGTGGCAGGGATGGGTATGAGGTTGGAGGGGTTAACACCAGAAGGAGTAGAATTTGCATGTGGGAGGCGAGGACGATAGCAAGTAGAAATAAGGCAGGGACCAGGATTGGGAGAGATATCCCAGAAGCAAGGAAAGAAAGAGAATGTGTGAGGATGATTTGTAGCGGTGTGTTTTAGTGCAGGGTGTATAGCTGTGTGGTGACAGAGGGTGCAGTAAGAAAGGAGTTCATGTGAACTGAGAAGTGGGGAAGAAAGGAGAGATGGCGCTATATGAATAGAGTTAGAGACATAAGGAGACTGGTGGAAGGAAGTGCATAATTTGAAAATAAGTGAGGTTATAGCAAATATAAAAAATAAAAGTGGCATCACAGCAATAGTTAAGTGTTGAGGTGTGCAGGCTGGGATAGATGATATCCTCTTTTCCAATAGTAGATCAAATGCAGGAATCAGAAGCAGTAGGTGTTGTCCACGTTTCCACTTCTTTTTGAACTTCCTGTTTCAACTTCAAATCTACTTGAAACATTTCTACTTAAAAGCATATCTGCTTAGAAGCATGGCTGCAGGCAGCAGTGGCTGTTATGAGTTTACTTATATACTTTTAGAAAGTCACCTGGTTGGCACAACAAACTTAATTAGCACATGTGAGAGACGTTAAAGCAAATGTTTTTTCTAAGTTGAGTGTTGTCTTCCACAAGTGTGAAAGCTAAATTAAATTAAGACAGTAGGGGATGATTTACAGAAAGACAATTGGAAAATGTTTTTACCTAAATAGAACTAAATACACAGGAGGGGAGGATATAAGGACAGACAGACAATTTGGAATATGTTTTTACCTAAATAGAACTAAATACACAGCAGGGGAGGAATCAGGATAGACAGACAGTTTGGAATATCTTTTTACCTGAGGAAAGAGAAGAGATGAGATGAGTGATTCAATAGTCTTCCTTTTTAAACTTCAAATATACTTGAAACATTTCTACTTAAAAGAATATCTGCTTAGAAGCATGGCTGCAGGCCATGTGAATGTTACAGTCTCAACTATCTGTATTCCAAAAATTAGAGTGCTAGCTCCCTCCTAACAAAAGTTAGATACTTAAGCGAATATGCTCTGTGATGTGGTTTGCGGTTTGAGCTATGGCATATAATGTATCACTGCTTGCCGAATCAGTAACCGCAGAAGCACTCTACCACTTGATCTTAATTGATTAATGAGACCGCAGGATACATTGTTGCATTCTGCCACTTCAACTTGACCGCAAACCACTTATCCACTTGTGTTTGTGGTTAAGACTTCCCCCGAGGGTTTTGCGGTTTAGGAAGTGATACAGAGCTGCAATGGAGCCACTTACCACAGACGCACTTATTCAATTAACGCTTGGCACAGCGCTAGAAGCTCCCCCTTGTGTAGCCTATACAGTTTGCACATTCAACATACATTCATAGGATTGCAGCTAGTTTCTGAGCTGCAAAACAGGAACATTAAAGTTGATGTATAGGGGAAACATGGCATTGTGGTGACCAACAATTAATCCCTTCATCCCAAACAAGTTTTAGGGGTAACCAGCCGGGCATAAGACCTTTATTATTGGCCTGGTTAACAGTCACGGTAGAACAGAACTTATGCATACAAAATCACTGGGAACTGATTGGAGCGATACAGCGATAAGACAAACCTGTAAGTTTATTTCTTTTCAGACTAACTCACACAGTAAAATGAATAACATGGGATAAAAACACTTACAAGATGGTATTGGGCGAAATATCCCGATGCAGGTTTATCAATTCACCCTTGAGTTTAGGAAATCATGAACAACACAGGAATGAGGGTTACAGGCATCTTTATAGACAGGAGTCCCTATTCTTAACCTTCACTCAATTCCATTGGTGGGAGAATATCTTCCTCCTATCACAACCTGCCAGGTAATGTGGGAAATGGTCCTAAGGCCAATCCAGGTAATTCTGAGCATGCTCAGTGAGCAGCTTGGTAGCACTGCTTAGTAAAAAGGGGCCACTCGTTTCTGGGGACACAAAGTCTGGATTGAAACATATGGCCCAGTTGTAGTATTGTCAGATAGCTGAGGAACTCACACTTCAGGTGTTTTAACAGACCCTTGCTATCTTCAGACTGCATACTAATCATGGTGAGTCAGATTCCTCTATCATATCTCTCCAACCACTCTGTCACCTACCCACAAGGGGCCTCTGGAAATGCATGGCTTCACAAAGCCACTAATTATCCCCCCTTGCATACACTGAACACATCAAAAGTCTCATATGGTCAGTTCTGCCTTTCATTATAACATATAGCAAAAAGTATTACAGGTTCTAAACTATACCTTCTATTGGGAGAAATATGCCTTTCCTATATGTGTACTGGCATTTCCAAAAATTAGACTGCTAGCTTATTTCGAACCCAAAATACATTGTATGCTTCATGACATCATATGGAATACCTTACATTACACAGCCACTAATTACCTCCTTTGAAATGCATTAGCATAGCACACGGACAGCTTACAGCTAGAAATTATAGGAAAAACATAACATGGCTAAAACATTTAATTTCTAGTTGCCTAAATAGCATACATACATTGGGACAGGCTTTTCCACAGGCATACTGGTTACGTTCCAAAAATTACCCTTATCAGATGTTCACTCGCTAAGATACAGTTTCTGCCTTATAACACTGCAGTGAATACAGTGCTCTCCCTATCTCTGTAACACATAACTCTGCGGCTGGCAAGGCGGGTGTTTTACGGGCACCACACTCCGGGACCTTGCCCGTCTATTTCATACTGCCTGCCAGTGTGCGGGAGTCAAAAGAATTACACTCCTAGCTAGTGTAGAATGGGAGATACACCTTTTTAATCAGTTTGAACTTGTATCGGTTAAAGATGGTGGTCGGCTCCCACGAAAATCCCGATCAACCGCAAGGTTAATTGAATAAGTAGCTAGATCGGATACTTCCGAGGCGAGGACGCACTCCAAGTTCACCCCAGCCACTTATCCCCTTAACCTGCGGTTTCGGATCTTGTAACACTTACCAGGAATCCATGTTAACCTATGGCGCCATTGACTTCAATGGGACAGCGCCACCTATTGAACTAAAAAAGTGCCCTCATGCAGGTCGTTTTAAAAATCCCATTGATATTCATGGGGCTGCAGGTCTTAACCCCTGAGACATAGGGTAGCTGCATTTTTGACGCTGCAAATCGGGGCAGAAAATGTCAGGGTAGGGAACACAGGATTATACACACATTACAGTTAACCTTTTCCCTCCTGACCTGATTTGGGAATACACAATATAAAAACAAAGGGCTGAGGGGACTTGCAGCCATAATCTGGGACAAAGACAGATGTAGGAGAGGAATGCAAGTTATCATATACAGGTGATACATTATCCCCTCCTTTCCCAACATGAGTTAAGGGGGCCAGCTGGGTGTGACTCCTTTATTTATGGCCTGGCACACCCCCTCTCATGACATTAACCCCTTCACCGCCACAACCAGCATCCCAGTAAAGGCAAAAATCACATCATTATTTAATGTAGAAAAATCAGTATACAGTTGCAGTAATACATTTTTGACATCTGGGTCCCAGAGCTGACACTCTAATACCCTAACACATGGGTCAGTGTTAATCAAGTGGGCTTGACCTTTATTATACGCCTGGTTAACCCCTTCACTGTCACAATTTCCCCCTGCCCGGTCTTACTGTTCGGGTCTGTGCTGAAACAGGGAGATCTGGCAATGAGCTGCAAACTGCTTCCTAGGGAGGATTTTTTTCTTGGTGGTCTCTGTCTTCATGTCCCTAGGGATCTGGTAGGGTTCTTAAATACATGTGTCGGGGTAAACTGCAAGTCTGGCCCCCTTCTACCCAAACACACCCTGACAATATTTTACCGTAAAATCATCCCTGAAACTCATGAACTGTGAATCTCCACTGCTTAGCACTCCTGGAACAGTAAAACACACACATACATTACATTACAATACAGTGCACATGCCATAACTGGGTTATAGAGCTGACATTTCAAACTAACCAATGTGGTTCAGGGGGATCCAGCTGGGCATAATAAATTTATTATTGGCCTGGGTACCCCCTAACCGTCACACTGGGTACATTTTGGGGCTATCGACCAGGGGTCCTGGACTAGAGGTTGCCAGGGGTAGGGGCAAGTTTTAGTCTGGGGGGTGCCACTTGTGGCTTACATACCAGGCACAGGCAAACCTTTGGAATTTGCTCAGGGTATTGCAGACATCTCGCGGGGGTACCTGCAGGGACGTCTCCCACCACGATCACGTGGTGAGAGGACTCCTAACATTGGAGGGCCCACTGGCGGACCACTTGAGTGGACAGCATTACATGTTTTCGCTTAAATTAACTACTGGTTCAGGTACCCAAGCTCTGAATCCCAGCAGAGCCTCCAAATGTAGCTCCCTTTCCCCCCCATGTCTAGGGAAACTACCTGGGTGACTAACAAGAGGCATGATCCAACGCTGAAGGGAGCCTGGGGTTACCTTGTTTGCTAGCATACAGCGAGACTACCTGAGAAAAATCCTCACACAGTAGGATAGCCCTCCCAAGACAATACAGCAGTTAATACACACACTTGGTCCTATAAAGGAATATTTACTGAACACATAAACACCACTATACAACTATGCAATACAATATCAACCTCGGGGAGTATCCCCACAGTACTTAGGATGTGATGGCACCAGTGTTCCAGTGTCTGTCCCACAATGTCAGTCCCCACCCAAAATCTAGGGAGTAGCGCTACCCCTGATGACAGGTGGTGTACATGGAATACCTTCCTAGTCTTAGGCCAGACCAGGCAAAATTGTAGTGTGAATCCGGCAGACCAAGGAGTGATCACATGATGGGATCTGGCCACTCCTTCCATGAAGGCGACCACCTCTGACGGAGCTCCTGCTGTAGTGTGTCCCTTTTGTGAGTGTCTTCATGTGACCTTGTGGTCTGGTATTAGACAACAGGCTGCATAACACTGCGTGATTCTAACAATGATTTAGCAGCACTACTAGCATACTAATGGGGGTGTCCTAACTGAAAGGGCCTTCCCTACACATGCACTGGTACCTACTGTGAGTCAGGATTTAGCTGGGGCCTACAGGGGAAAGCTGGCCTAGTCCCAGGGCTACTGGCACCTGAGAAACTATCTCTCTCCTCTGCATCCTGCTCCCGACTGTCGTGGTCCCCATAGCGCGACAAATGTATCTTTTCTGCTGGCTCCCTACAAATGCCGCTAAGACTAATGGGACTTGTAGTTCCCTAGCAGAGCCGTGGCCAAGATGGCTACTGCACATGTGCGATAATCCAAAATGGCAGCATCCGGCGTAAAATATCAATAAGAGGGACTGCCAATGTAATCCAGAATATTCCCTTTTTCAGCAAATTTATGTTTTTAATTTGGTTTTTATTACTATAGGCCTTTGCATTGGGCAAATTACTGTTTTTTTTGGTTGAAATCAGTGTTTGTTGAACACTTTGTTTGTAGGTAAAGCAAAAGTAATTTGTTCTTTTTGATTTGTCACCTACCCTGATTATTGTCTAAATACTGTTAATCACAGCTTTACTATTAAAACCACATTAAATGGTTGGGCAATTATAAGACACTGCTTGAATCAAATCAAAATCTACTATTTAATCAAACAAGCTTGCAGTGTTAAATAGTAAACAATGAACCAACACCATTAGTTCTTTCTCTTCCCATGGGGAACATTAACAGTTTAGTATTAGAATTGTTTAATAATGTCTTTCTTTCATATACATTTAAATATATCGAGTACATTTTGTTTTACATCAAGTACACAGGCTAAAGCTTTACTTAAAGTCTAGACTTTCACTCAGAGTTTATGTCTAATATGAATTATAGCTGGCAGATAATAAATCATACAGCATCACACACTGATTAACAGACCAATTGCTTATCCAATGGGTAGGAGAGAACAAGGGAGGAAAGCACAATGTCAGTAATAATTACTCTGCTTATTTGAATACTATTTTCAAAATATGCCAGATAAATGTATAGAAGCAATTATGCAAAGCTACAAAATCAAATAGCAACCAGCATCCTTTGAGTTACTGTCACATACAGTAGGTAACACCTTTTATAAAATGCAGCAACACATTTTATCTTTAGAGTAAACAAATAATATTTGAAATAGAATCCTTTATTTTATTTACTGATAGTGTATCTGTTGTAATGAAAATTAAATAGATTTATACTGTTGCTTCAGATTTTAGGCATCTAGACAAAATGTCAGGGGTTAATGCCATAAGCCCCACTTAAGAATTAAGCAGGAATAACAATTAATTAATACCACGACTAGAAAATTAATTTGAAGACAGATAAGAACCTGATCTGGTTATTTTCTGCTGTATTTATATGCTGTAAAACCTCAGACAAAAGCACTATGTAGAGATATACTGTATGGGTGTATAGCACGCCAAAAAATTGCAAATAAATGCGATACTTGCGCAATGCCGGAGCTCCTGGTTCAGGGATGGCTATCTGCAGCAATCAAGGTATACAGCAACAAGAAAGATGATCCAGGGCTCCACGGGTTTCTTTAGGAAAGAATTTATTCAAGATACACAACGTTTCAGCCTCACTTAGGCCTTTGTCAAGTGACTGGTAATGAACAAACACAATGTCCCATCTATATATCCCTCCAAATTAGTGAAACAGGTGAGCAAACACACCCCGCCAAAGCAAACACTGATCACCCCATGTGTGTCCTATATGCATCATGTCCATCCTCCATTGATAATCTGGTGATGATGTCATCATTGCGCATCCATCTTGGTTGAATACTGTGGTCTCACGATATCTGCATCATCAGTGACATCACAGTGGGCGGTCCTTCCAGTGCCTCTGTGGCCGTAGCAGCATCCTCCTATGGTTGTCTAGGGCATCCCCCTTTCGTGATGTCATCGTGGGCGGTCCTCGATGTTCCCTTGAGTCTAAAGCTGTATCCTCCTCTGTCCCAGCGCCGTGAAGCAATGAATTGATGCTAATTCAGGCATTAATAGCCCCTTGTAGTGTTGAAGCACATTGGGGATCTCTTGGGGGGGGGGGAAAACACGGCTGGTCAGCTCACGAGGTTAATGTCACATGTAAATAATGGAGGAATAAATTAATAGATGCATAGGATGAAATGAGTGCACAGTGAAATAAAACATCTATAATATATACATAACAATGGAATTGATCTGCAAACACACTAAAGGCAGCAACAGTAGTATAAAGGTAATACAGTGGCGACACACTTTATTCTCGCTCGGCTAGTCCCGCGAATTCGGGTATACCCGGGTTTATTCAGGTTTCTGATCGTTTTCTGCCAGAGTGCATTGCGTTATTTTCCCGGCAGGGATTTAAGCATTTTATTCCGGCTGGCTGAAATACTGCAATGCCGTGTAAAAACACATGGTGGCGCTTGCGAGCTGTTCTATTTGAAGCCGTCCCCTATAATGAATTGTAATGCAGTATATATACTGTATATATATATATATATACTGTATAACAACTACCCTATAACCCCTAACATACAGTACTGTACACATACAGTACTGTATATGCACATACATAAATGATACTACTGTATGGGCGGCGGGGGCGAGATGTGTTTGCAGCAGAGAGAGAACCGCTGCTCTCTCTCTGCGCAAACATCGGCACATTAAAAATTATTTTAAATACATTTTTATTGATAGTGTAGATGTGCAAGGGGTCTCTGGAGCTGAACCGCGTTGGTTTCAGGTCTGGGGACCCCCTGCTCCCCGAGATACAGCCCCCTTTATGAGGTGCCGGTATCCCTCTGCTTGGTTTAAAGGTCCCGATCACGTGATCGCGGCCTGTAAACCAAGCAGAGCAGAGGGATACCGGCACCCCCTAAAGGGGCCTGTATCTCGGGGAGCAGGGGGTCCCCAGACCTGAAACCAGTGCGGTTCTGCTCTGGAGACCCTCTGCACATGTACAGTATAAATAAAACACATACAGTATATACAGTAAATAAACACTCGTTCTTTACCTTAGCGGCTATGCGCTATGGTAAAGAAGCAGCATTTCTGTATTTTAATAATATTGTACAGTGAGCAGGGGGTTCCCTGAGCCAGAAATTAATGCTCAAGGACCCCCCCCTGCTCCTGCTCAATATTATTAAAAATACAGAAATGCTGCTTCTTTACCATAGCGCATAGCCGTCTATAGACACGTTTATCCTGGTAGTCATTTTTCACCTGCTTTAATTTCTCCCGCTTGTATGTAGTGAGAGTGTCACCACTCATTAAATTGAAAATAAGAGATGTTGATTACTACATGCATGGGGTGACTCTGTCGCACTATCACAGAGAAAAACTTATCCCTAGGGGCTTTCGCATTAAGAACCAACCTACCATTGGTCGCACTGACACCGAATTTTGTAAAACAATGGGTGGGAATTCTTAACAAGTGCTCCTTTGACCTCATAATTTTAGTGATCGAACAATCCAGTAAAGAAATACTATGTTTAAAGAATGAAATAGCAATCATTACAGACAAGCATGGGGACACATTAGCTTCAGATACGTCCACAAATTGGACGGATAAGATACAGACAACACTTGACACCTATCGTGACACTCACTACATACAAGCGGGAGAAATTAAAGCAAGTGAAAAATGACTACCAGGATAAACGTGTCTATAGATGGCTTCTTGGGCTTAGTGAATCTGGTACTGGGCGTGATGGTTATAGGAGAACTTACTCGCGCTCAAAGAAATCTCAAAAGACACCTACAGGTTATATTACCAGTGACAGAGACTCATCTGACGCCCCTGAAAATACATCAAGGGAGCCTTTTTTAGGAGCCAGCACTGGAATGGCACACGAACCACTGATACCGGACTCAGACGTGGGAGAACGATCAGGCGAGGTGGCAGGAAGCTCAAGGTTCCTGGATCGGGAGTCAAAGAGGGGGAGAGGATGCTCAAGGAGCTGGTAATTTTTAATCTTTCTTCCCATCGACTCACTACTGCTGAGATAAGTGTCTTTCATAAAGGCCTCTCATATGTCCCAACCAACTGCCAAAACCCATTCAATTGGGAAATTGACTTGTTTAAACTTGATCGGCAATTATGCTTGAAAGACTTTTTTTCTAGGACAAAGACAGCACATTCCAACGTCCTTCCATCCAACAAGGTTGACTATAAATTTAGGAGCAAAAGTACATTTGACCCAGTGGTTTCCAATCACAGCATTACGACCTTCATGGGTCTACTTCGCAGTAACCCTAGACACCATATCAAGAATCACAAAAAGAGTTTTTTCAATCTCTCAACTGATGAAAGACAATCCATCAAAACATTACAAGCTAATAATGATATAATAATTAAACCGGCCGATAAAGGCGGGGGTATTGTCCTTTTGAATTATGTCAACTATAGGTCTGAGGTCATGAGACAACTTGGGGACCCTCATTATTACAAGAAAATTAAGGGCGATCCCACGATGATCTACAAACGTGAGATTGACTCCATTATCCAATTGGGAGTCAATAATTCCTGGAGTTCTGAAGAAATTGGATCATTTTTGGTACAGAGTCATCCAGTGGCACCTGTTATTTATGTGCTCCCAAAAGTACATAAATCCATTCAAAAACCACCAGGTAGACCTATTATTGCGGCAATGGGATCCTTATGTCACCCTATATCCCAGTATGTGGACTTCCTGTTACCACCTATGGTGGCCAAAATGAGATCGTATGTTAAGGATACCACTGACTTCATCAATCAACTGGGTAATATTACATTTGATACTACTCAAATGCTGCTGGTAACAATGGATGTTACCAGCCTCTACACAAATATTCCACACGCTGAAGGGTTGGAGGCCATCCGGGATCACTATACTCTACTCGCTGGACATGACGGTCCCCCAACGGAATACTTATTACAATTAGTTGAGGTCATTCTACACAAAAACTTTTTTCGCTTTGAACGTGACTTTTATTTGCAACTAACTGGTACAGCGATGGGATCAAACATGGCACCTTCATACGCTAACTTGTTCATGTACAGCTATGAATTAGTACATATATTAGGTGATGCTCCCCTTGCCACTAACATCAACCATTATGTACGCTATATCGATGACATATTCCTCATTTGGGGAGTTTCAGAGAAGGAACTTTCTTTATTTGTTGTATATTTGAACTCGATTCCATCTACCATACGTTTCACTGTCACTCAGAGTGTGGATAGTGTTATTTACTTTGACACTGTGGTCTATAAAAAGGATGGTAAACTTGAGACGTCAATATTTCAGAAACCGACAGATAAAAACTCGCTGCTATACGCAACCAGTCACCACCCTGAGTCACTTAAGCGTGGTCTTCCCTACTCCCAAATGTTGAGGGTTAAACGAATCACCAGTGATCCCTCACTAGTAGAGGTCTCACTCTTAAAAATGGCCCAAAGATTCATTGATCAGGGATATCCGAGGACTGAAATTCATGCGGCTTTGAAGAGAGTAAAAGCATTGGAGAGGGAATCTCTCCTTATACCGCAAATATCCAAGAAGGATGACCAATGTATTAATATCAGCAGCACTTATTCTACTGCCTCAAACCATATTCGGCGTAGTATACGCAAAAATTTGATCATTCTAGCTAATGATCCCCAAATTGGCCAATTGTGTAAAATGCCGCCACGTATGTGCTATCGTCGCGGTAGAAATCTCCAGGATGCACTGATGCAGGCTGATCCATTGAGTAAATACACACCTACCTTGTCTTGGCTCCGTAGGAAACCTGGCACTTATAAATGCCATGGTTGCATCAATTGCAATTTCATGCAGACTGGCCAATCCTTTACCCATCCACATAATGTGCATCCCATCCCTATCAGATCTTTTATTAATTGTGAGACACAGTTTGTAGTCTACTTTATTAAATGCCCTTTTGGGCTTTTCTATATAGGAAAAACAAGCCGGATGTTTAAGGAAAGGATGGCGATTCACAGGTCAACCATTCGAAAAGCATCTTCCAGTAGCCAGAACCTTCAGGCAACACAAGCATAGCTTATCCACATTTAAATGTATGCCTATCCTGCAAGCCACTACGTCTTCTTGTGGCGGGGACAGAAACAAGTTGCTACTTCAGCTGGAGGCCAAAATGATATACGAACTAAGAACAATGTCACCACATGGTCTCAACGAAGATTTTCGCCTTGGATGCTTCATCTAATGTTTCAATGGACTTCATCATTTTTGGTCACTTTTTTTGCTATATCTTTATGATATTTTTTGGTCTCATTTGTTGCTTTTAAGCATTTTGTAATTTTTGTGGTTCTTCCATATTATCTCTTTGCTTGTTGCTAATGTTATTTTCACTCTATTTCTCTGGTGTCTAACTATTTGTCTGGTTCTATGTGCTCATCTATGTGTTATCACACTTTTTATCATCATTTTTTTGTCGTGTCTTCCGTCCTCCCCTTGTCTTATTTGTTCCTTCTGTGTCCTGTTTCACTTGGTCCTTTATTCCTTTCCCTTTCCCTTGTCTCACATCCACATTGGTGTTTCAAGTAGTTTGTCCCTTTCCTCCAGGCGCTGTGGTTGTAAGGTGTGCTTTTGGTGCGTTTATTTTGGCTCCTGTGGCTCTCTAGCAGTTTTTTGTTTATTTATTTATTTTTTTGCTCGCTGGTGGTGCTATTTGCGTTGCGCACGCGCGACATCATTGCCTTCTGCTCCATTGTGCTCGAAACTACTGCGCATGACTCTGTAGTAGTCTCTGCATATTTTTATTTATTTTCAGTCCCTTCCTATGCCACTCGCGCCGCGCATGCGCGAGTACACTGCCCTTTTTTACTTATTACGATCCGCACTGACTACACGGCTCCATAGCGACTCCTGGATATATTTATTTATTTTCTGTTACTCACTGAGGCACTCGCGCTGTGCATGTGCGATGATGTTACATTTAGCCTCATTGACTCCATGGTTACCTATGACGCTTTGTTATGCTTTTTCCCTCCAGCAGTGGTCGCATATATGACATCATTCTCAGATCTGACTAGTGAGTGTCTGCAGCTGTTTAGTGTTGTGAGTTGACCTATCAGGACTCTGCTTGTTACTTGGTGGTGGGTATATATGTATGTTTGTCTTCACTATGTTTAGAGCACTCCCTTGAGAAAGGTCCTGTTTCTAGGACCGAAATGTCGGTGAATGTGCCTGTTTTCTACTAACCACCAGACTATAGTATCATTCCTGTGGATCCCTAAAAATAAATATGTACTGTATGTTAGGGGGGTATAGGGGTTGTTGGGGGCACAGGGGTTGGGTAGTGTATTATATATAGTAATGTTTATTGAGGGTCTAGGAGGTGGGTAATGGGGCTGTAGTGTGTATTGTTTTTATTGTGGGTAGTGGGGGTGGTTTAAGGGTTTATTAGCCCCAAGGATGGGTGTTTAGGCCTTGCGGGGGGGGGGGGTAGCTGGAGGGGTAACCCCTTCATTATCGTAGCGATATTAACCACTAAGGTAATGAAGGGGTTAAGTCCACCCGCAACCCCCCCGCAAGGCCTAAACACCCACGAATTGCCACATATACCCTTCACCCACCACCGCTAGCCACAATAAGCCTGGCTTGGGATGTTAAACCCTTCATTGCCTTAGCGGTTAGCCGCTAATGTAATGAAGTGGGCTGTAAATGCATTTTTCCTGCATCGGATGCATGCCGGGGTGCTCCAGTGCTGGTATTAATGGATATCAGCTCCGGGACCCCCCGCATAAATCCCATGCAGGAAAAATGCCTGATTTTTTCTAAGTACCGTCCCACCTCCCTTGTCGATACTTCTCCCCACCAACTTGCCAACTTTTTCTTGCGTGACGGATTTGCGAGGAAATCTCAATTCTAGAGTGGCTAGTAGCTGCGAAAAGCTGATTGGGGCTACTAGAATTGGGTGTGTTTGAAAACCTAGCGTAGTGGTGAAAAGTGGCTTTTCATCGCTCGGTGCCGAAAAATATTTTCACGTCAAAAAAAGCCGATTTTTTTTGCTTTCACCAGCTTCTCGAGGCTTACTGAATCGTAGTAGGCATTTTTTGCGAGTAACTGGTGAAAAGTGCCTTTTCGCCGCTTTGTGCATGACCCCCGTAGTCTACAAAATTGAACACTAGAGGAAGTGTCCCAATGATCTATAACTTATTGCCATTGTTACTGTGACAAGGCATGAGATTCCACTTGCAGGAGCAAGTTGTGCACACTGGTCAAGCCACGAGCACCATTCCATAGTTGTGTGGGTTTAATTTATTTACATGCTATTCAGTATGTGTCCAGCAGATGGCACAGTGAATATCTTTGTCCATGCCCACATTGAGCCAATTGAAATGCACAAAAATTTAACAAGTGTTTTTATACATTAACTGTGCAATTGTTCAGGTGAAAAATACATTTTATTTCTCTAATGTACCTTTAAAATATAACACACATCATTTTTTCATAGACACATTTGGGTACCCAGACAACCAGAGAGGGAACGATGAAGACAGCTTTTTACGACACAATATGTTTAGGGTCATTCAACACCTCCCTTATTTTGTTTATACTGTATTTGGTTAACAAAGAGCAACAATTTAACACCCCGTGCTTGAAATTTCAAATAATTTCTAATATGGCAAAAATAAATCTATGCCACCTCACAGAGCCCATCAGGACCCCATGGAGCATCCCCACATTCCTGCCCCGATGATTTTACAGTAAACTGTTGTCAGGGTGTGTTTGGGTAGAAGGGGGCCAATGATAGGGTTTACCCCGTAACATGCACTCAGGAATCTTCCCAGACTCCTGAGGACATGAGGAACACAGACCACCGGATAAAATCCTCCCTAAAAGCAATTTGCGGCTGACCACCAAATCTCCCTGGTTCAGCACAAAACAGGGCAGTAAGACCGGGCAGGGAACTGGGTTACATTACAGGTCCCTGAGTATGACTAATTCCCAGAACCCAGTGAGGGGTACCATACCTCTCTCACCAAATATAAGGAGAAGAGAGTTACAGGGGTTTTTAAGTTAACATGTGAGTGTCAGCTCTGCAGCCCGGTATTGGCTGCAGTGCTGGAAATGTGTTATAATTGTCTGTGTGTATCCCGCTAGGTATAAGGAGACCACAGCAATGCCAGGAAATAAACTGTATAAGTATTGTAGACATTAATGTGTCAATTAGGAACATTGTATCAGTGTTTCCCCACAGACCACAGAAAGGAAAAAAGCCGGCAGTTCAAGCATAGCACTTAAGCGATAAGCTAACTTTGGCTAGGAACATCCTTGCGCTGTAAATTTTGCTGTGCGTGCGGCTGGGGATAAATCATTAAAACGGTCATATTTTACTTTTATAAACTTTTATGAAAAGTCATGAATGAAGGTCCCCTTCTTTTAAGTGTACTGTATTATTATTAAGAGAGCAAGGGTGTTTTCCTTCACGCAGGCGGAGTAGCGGATACACTTGATCCACAAGTACAATGATCAAAAGTTTTATGGCAGGACATCCCTGCAAGTGAGTCATGCATAATTTAACCCCAGACTTCTAAGGAACCCCGCGGGGATGGTCCCAGAATGTCTAACCAGGTCAGGAGTTAAAAAAGGACTTGACATATTAAAGTGCTAAATGGTGTGGGGGAAATATAAACAGATGTCCAGATGTCCGGGGGAGGGAGACAAGATGTCGCCGGGCAAGTGGGCTTGGTTAGGCATGCTAAGCAGGACAGGTGCGAAGTCCGCGCATGCATGTGGCATACCTTGAAGCCCCTTTGCCCAGTTCCATGAAGTCCTGGTAACCTTGTCATAGGTGGGAAGTTTAGTTCCCACACGACGATTCGCTGCAGAGTATACATGCAGCTGATCAGGATTTAGATTCATCATGCAGTAGAAAGATTCATCTGAGCTGGATTCTAAACTTTACTACATCGTAACCTAAGTGGATAGTTCGTAAGAACTAGGGAATACAAAACCAATCCGATGGCGGAACAACGAAAGGAGTACATTCGGTGGAGAAAAAGTGGTTGCGAACGGCGCCACCAGCCAAAGACTATTTTGCGTCTCTATTTGGGCAATCCTGGGAATTGGTGCCTACTGACTTTGTTTCTGTGAATTTCATTCCGGGAACATACACTGGCGACACACTTTATTCGAGCTCGGCTAGTCCCACGAATTCGGGTATACCCGGGTGTATTGAGGTTTGTGACTGTTTTCTGCCCGAGTGCATTGAGGTATTTTCCAGGCAGGGATTGAAGCATTTTATTCCCGCTGGCTGCAATACTGCACAGTATATATATATATACTGCATTACAATTCATGAATTTATGCCATCTGGTAGACACGCGAAGCATTGCAGCCTATTAAATCCTAATCATTATCATTTAACAGATCAGCCGCCCGTCAGCCAGGCATGAACCCAGGCTGGGAAGGCAAACACAACGGGGCTTGTCAGAGGTGAGGAGCGGCGCATTCCAGGTATCTGCCAGGTACATACTGGGTATTTGCTCGAATAAAGTGTGTCGGTGCAGTATTATTTTATTTTGCCCCGTCCAAGTAAGTGTTAATATGTATTTTTTCAAAAAATCAAGCTGTGTATGTTCACGTTGTAAATAAATCACAATTTATTTAATCTCTCGCTTTGCTCAGTCCGGGTAATTCAGGTATTAAAAGTTCTGGTTTCCTGTGACATATGGGAAAAAATATTTTGTTTCATAATGTTTTAATAGTACATGTGCTTGTGTACCGTATTATGAGCTGGGGAAATCCAGGTCCATGGTTCCAAGAGACCATGTGGCTACCAAGCTTGGTGCCAACAAGTCTGCTCTGGTCCCTGTCATGGGAGACCAGGTTTATCAACACATTTATACCGGAATCATATGATTGAGAAAAGCAAGGAGGTTAAATAAATTGTAATTTATTTCACAAAAAGACATACACACAATGCTCCACAATTACAGTCAAAAAACACATACTGGGCCAAGGGCAAATTAAATAATTTGTTTCCAGAACTAAATCTTGTAAAATAAAGTCTGTAGGAGTAATTTCCCAGGAGACGGAATAACTCGTTAAAGCCTTGGTTCATTCTCAAATCTGCAGCTGCTGTAATGGCACTTGGAATCTTGATTAAACTTTTGAATCTTGATGAATCTTAAGATTAATCTGATTTACAATGGGCTGTAGGAATTCATATAGGGTTCAGAACCCTATATCAAACAAGTGCAGCCAATCTCTTGTGGGAATAACTTTTCCCACCTATCCCAGAGTTTCCAATATTTCAGAAACCTGGCAGGGGTGGCTTCCTATTATGCTAAGGGCATGCGCCAACCTAGCACCTTTGCCACTTAGCATATGGGACCCAACCCTTTACCTGGCGACATTAAGTCTTGGACTGCGTAACCTTTTGCCAAATGGCCCAGACTTCACACTAGGATGGGGGTACTTGAGTTATCCCTCCCAACCTAACACCTCAGAAACTCAGAGACTTTCAACTCTGGACTTTCAACTCCAGATATTGTAGCATCAATCCAGCAGGTTGCCTTAGAAGTTCGGAGCTGTAAATTTCACAGCTCATTTACATTTAGACACTACATGCAATCTAAGTGGAGTGCTATATAAAAATTAGTGTTTCCCTGTCTCCGGTGTTCTGAATGAAGGCCCAATTATTCCTATCATGTTTAATACATCAACTTTCATTTATCAATTTTTATGAAACAATATAAAAATTGAGTTATGGTCGTTATATATCTTTCTACCTGAACTATGCACACGGTCACTTTCAGAGCGCTAGGAGCTTCCTAACAGAAGTTACAAAAAACTACTTTTTATTCTCTAAGCGCTGGACTTAGAAACATTTAAATGTCGCCACCTTATACATTGTGGGAGAGGCCCTGAACCCTTATATTAGGTTCTGGGGGTTTGGTCTTGTACCGGGGGACCCTTGAATATGATTTATCCCGCTGCCCCATCTTACTGTACTGGTCAATGCTGAAGCGAGGAGACCTGAGGGGGAAGCCGGAAAACTGCTTCCTAGGGAGGATTTGGTGCGGTGGTCTGTGTCTTCATGTCCCCTGGAATCAGGTAGGATTCCTGTGTACATTTTTGGAGTTCCAGCAACTCTGGTCCCCTTCTACCCAAACACATCCTAAGTTACAGTAAAATCCTCCCCGAAACTCACGCCCTGCGAATCTCCACTGGTATGCACTCCTGGAACAGTAAAACACACATAAATCTTTTATTACAATGCAGTTCACATGCCATAACTGGGTTGACAAGCTGACACTTCAAACTCCCCAATATGTCTCATGGACACCAGCCGGGCATAATACTTTTATTATTGGCCTGGGTACCCCATCACTATCACAGTCCCAGACTTGAAAGCCTCAGAGAATGCCAAGCTGTGAAAGTCATTTGGGCACCAGGACATTTGGTACTAATATCCCAGTAGAGAGATTTCGGCATCGCCTGAGCAGATACAGCGGTGGCATCAGGAACGTCATGCCAATTTGAGTTCCAGGACATTTCGTACCAAGTCCCGGTAAACTTAAAGACTTTGTTTTATGAACTGTTTCACCTAGGAAAGCCTAGTTTTGCAGCCAAGACCCCCAGTAATTGTGTTTTCTCTTGTATTTTGTAATCCTCAGTGTGTACGTATGTTTCAATGGAATAAAGGACAATTGGTTTACTATTTTGTTTTGCTCAGTGATATGATCCCGGTAGAAAGATGTAAATGCCAGGTCTCCTGTGACAGGCTTATTTACTGGGGGGAGCGGTGAGATAATTGAGCCATATGTTTTAAAATCCTGCTGGGTCTTGTAACATAGAGAGATGTTTGTAGATTGCGAGCTCTCAAAACCAGTGGTAACGTACACACGTACACATATTTTACAAAGTAAAGAAAGCACAGGTTCTCATTGTCACTTAGTTTAGTGCATCAAGACGAACATGAACAAATGGTCAGGTCAGTATCGGTCATGGGACCGAACCAGAATAGTTGTCTGGTGTGAGAGCTATTTCTTACCTGCTGACCGTCGGTCAAAAATGTTGCTTGTGGAGGACTTAGAGAATCATGAAGCCAGTATTGCTTCACCTGAGGGGGACATATTGTGACGGTGAGGGGTTACCCATGCCAATAATAAAGGTATTATGCCCGGATGGGTGCCCCTGAGCCATATTGGGGAGTTTGAAGTGTCAGCTCTGCAACCCAGTTATGGCATGTTCACTGTATTTCAATAAAGATGTATGTGTGTGTTTTACAGTTCCAGGAGTGTTAACCAGCAGAGATTTGCAGGGCATGAGTTTCTGGGATGATTTTATCATAAAGTGTTGTCATGGTGTGTTTGGGTAGAAGGGGGCCAGACTTGCTCATTACCCCAAAACATGTACTTCGGAATCCTACCAGATTCCTGGAGACATGAAGACACAGCACCAGACAAAATCCTCCCTAGGGAGCAATTAGCGGCTCAACGCCAGATCTCCCTGCTTCAGCACAGACCAGAACAGTAAGACCGGGCAGGTGGAAAATCACATTCCAGGGTCCCCAGGTATATGCCCCAAACCACAGAACTCAGTATAGAGGTTCAGTGTATTTCCCCCCAGGTACAAGGTGGCGAGAGGAAAAATGTTTTTAAAACCCAGCGCTTTAGGAATTTATTTATTTATAAAATATTTTACCAGGAAGTAATACATTGAGAGTTACCTCTCGTTTTCAAGTAAGTGGGAATAAAAGCGGCTGTGTGTTAACTTTGGTTAGAAACCTCCCAGCTCGCTGAAACTTGCTGTGCGCGTAGTTCAGGGAGAAACATGAAAAACACCCATAGCATAATTTTTATAAGTTTGTATAAAAATTGATGAATAAAAGTCCCCTTCAAATAGTGTATCAAACATGTTAGGCACATTTGGGATTTCATTCATACACACCGGAGACCGGGGAATACTCATTTATTGTAGCCCCACTTAGTATACGTCTGGTGACTCACTAAAGCAAATAAGAATGTGCAGCTCCAGACTTCTAAGACATCCCACTGGCTTGGTGCCCTGATGTCTGTAAAATCCCGGAGTTGAAAGGGCTCAGTGTCCCCAAAGTGTTAGTTGGGGAGGAGTTCCTCAAGTACCCCCATCCTAGTGTAAAGTCCGGGCAATTCAGCAAATGGTAGCTAGCCCAGACTTCATGTCGCCAGAGAAGGGGCTGTGTCTCGTATTCTAAGGAGCAAAGCTGCTAAGTTAGCACATGCTCTCTGCCAGGTTTCCAAAGTATTGTCAACTCCAGGATAGGTGGGGAAAATTATTCCCATGGAGGGATTTGCTGCACTAGTTAGAGATAGGGATTTAAACTCTATAAGAATGCATGCAGCCCATCAATAATCAGATTCACCTAAGATTTCATGAGGCATCATAAGAAACATATAGGATTTTGTATGCAATAAAGATTCCAAGTGCCATTACAGTGGCCATTTTGCAAGCAACTCCCGCTGTCACAGGAGACCAGTGCTTTTAACACAAAAATTACCCAGATCCTTTAATTGAACTAATCGTGAGATAAAATAAATTGTAATTTATTTACACAAGAAACACACACAGCTTGATATACAAAATAACACGAATAAACACTTACTGGGTTCGGGCAAAACAAAATAAAATATCCACGGAACAAACTACATGAAAATAAAGTCTCTAGGCACCAATTCCCAGGAGCGGGGTTGGTGCGCAAATAGAGCCATGCTACATTCCTTGGCTAGTGACACTGCATTCATCCTCTGTTTCTCTGTCAAAAGGAAACTTTTCGTTCTGTCCTTGCAGGATTCGTTTGGGAATCCTTAGTTCTAATGAACTCTTGAAGAGGGGTACAATACACTCTGGAGTCATCTCAGCATGGTGTCTTAGAAGTCCGCACTTAAGGTATGAATGATTAACTCACCGGAATGGCCAGTCATATACTGTACTTGCGAATTCCCAATATATCCACTGCCCCGCCTGCCTGAATGTAAATGCCTTTGCTCCTTATAATTTTAATACTGTTTACTACTTTTCACAAAAGTTATTAACACATAAAACATAACTGCTTTAGGGTTGGGGCCCCAGCAGCATTTCCACCAAATTTCTTAGCACTGGCATTATTCTAGCCTGAGTTAGTTCTCTGGGTTTGCGCTGTTTGGAAAAGCGGCTGGCGTTTTAAAAAGAACCTTTTTTTTCCGCTTTGCGTTCAGCAGTGAAACGTTGTTGCACAACTCGGGGTTAGCTGAAAACGTTATATAGACGATATCCTCTTCATATGGGATGGTACTAGGGAGTTACTTGAGGAATTTATAATATATCTTAATAATAATAATTTAAACCTCAGATTCACCCATCAGTATGATTGCTCTAGCATTGCATTTCTTGATTTTGTTCTCTATGTGGATGATTAAAAGGTTTTAAGTAAAACCTATTTTAAATCTGTTGACTGCAACACATATTAGTAGAAGCAGTTGTCATCATCAACAATGGACTTCAAATATCCTTTCAGGGCAGTTCATGAGATTATGTAAGAACTTGTCACGGTTGTGCTTGCCACAAACCAGTGTCGGACCGCATGGCTGAAGTGGGGTTATACAAGCACTGACCTTAGACCGCGCAGGCTGATCCGGAATGCGAAATCCATAGTCAAATGAGCCAGGGTCGGGACTGGAGAGAGCAGCGTAGTCAGTGGACGAGCCAGGGTCAGGATTGCAGACATCAGGGTAAACGTAGTCCAAGCAGGGAGTCGGCAACAGGAAATCAAGCAGGTCTTCCTGCTTCAGCGTAATTGTTGTAGGTCGGGAACGGGGTTTGCGTGAGGGGCATCCACGGCCCATGGCGCCGGTCTCAGGAAGAAGAAGGCTGACTGGAGTGGGCACACTGCCAGGCAGCACTGGTAAACCAATGCTTCAGCACAGGTGTCCAGAACGGCCCTCTACGAGAAGAGAGAGCAGCAGACCTCAGGATTCGGAAGGCTGGCCTCTGCTATGGGAAAGGCAGTAGGCCTCTAGGAACGTGGGGCTGAAGGATACGGTGGGAAACCAACGCTTCAGTACAGGAACCATGACAGGAACCAGGAACTAGAAACATGAACATGAACCAGGAACGTGAACCAGGAACAAGGCAGCCAAACAGGTAGCTGTGGCAAACACAGTGAACATCCAAGAAAGATTATGCTCGGCAGAGAGGGATTGTGGGAATGCAGTACTTAAAGGCCAGCGGGCCAATCCCCGGAGGAGGGTGTGAGAGCACTGCTCCAATGACTGAGTACAAGGCTGGAGCTGCAGTAAATAGCTTGCACAGCTGCTGTAGATACCAGGAGGAGTGTTCCACGACTGCCCAGGTCTGCAAGGCAAGGTAACCAGTAAACTCAGGTGTGGATTCCTTACAGAACTGCTCAGATATTGAGGTCTTTGAAGAGCAATCTGCTAAACTAGAGCAAAGATGTTTGGAGAAGGATTATGCACCCCTTGATCTTGTTAAAGCTAAAAAACGAGTGAGGGAAACTGATAGAATCCTACTTTTAAAGTCACATCCACGAAAAGAGATGAAGTTCAATTTTATTCCCTTCATCACTCAATTTAATAGCAACCATTTTAAGATTAACAAAATTCTTTACAAACATTGGCACATTTTAAAAAGTGATGAGTTCTTGATGGATTTTTTACCAGATCACGCCCAGGTTGTTTATACCAAGGCACGCAATATTAAAGACAACATTTCTCTGAGTTTGTTGAAGCCCATATCAACTAATGATACATGGTTAGGCCAAAAACCTAAAGGCTTTCTTAAGTGTACAGGTTGTAAAGCCTGTAAATTTTGTATTAGTAAGGCTGATTGCTTCTCATCCTATGTGACCAAGGAAGTATTTAAAATTAATAATTTTATTAACTGT
Source organism: Ascaphus truei (assembly GCF_040206685.1). NCBI lineage: Eukaryota > Metazoa > Chordata > Amphibia > Anura > Ascaphidae > Ascaphus > Ascaphus truei. The sequence goes on along the minus strand of NC_134484.1, from coordinate 212,968,128 downwards.
AAAGTACTTCAGTTATTTATCTATTACAATGCCGTGCGGTCTGCAATATGTGGGCCGCACTATTAGACCCCTCCGGGTAAGGGTTTTGCAACATATCAGGAACATTATGAATGGATTGGAAAATCGCAGTGTTCCTGTGAGGATTCGCCGTTCTGGCGTTCAGGGACCATCCCCTCACCTGGCTGTACGTCGTGGATGCTCGTCTAGTCTCCCCGCTGATGCGCGCTGTAGGCTCCGTCCCCGCTCTGTTGTTAAATAAACACCAGCATGGCAGTGACGCGCGTTCCAGGCTCCGCCCCCGCTCTGATGTCTCAAGGAACCGGCGTGGAACACACTCCAAGTCCCACCCTCTGAACCCTGTGACACGTGCGGGCTGCAAGTAACCTCCTACCTGATTGGCTGCATCATTGGACAAACCTGTGTGTACCAGCAGCCTATGACGATTCACTTCCTGGTTCCACCCCTGCTTGCTATTGGAGCCTCCTTCCTTATATACCCTGCACTTTCAGCTTACCTTTGCTGAGCATAGTCAGTGTGACGCCGTGCCATGCTGCATTCTGTTCCTGATACCTTGTTTTGCTTTGTCTGCCCGATTTACCCTTTGTTGCCTGAACCCTGCTAGTTACTTGGACGCTTCTCTCCGCTCCTGACCTTGGCAAAGTACTACGATGATCTGCTCTTCTTCAATCCTGACCTTGGCAAAGTACCCTGACGATCCGCTCTTCTACAATCCTGACCATGTCAAAGTACCCCAATGATACGCTATTCTCCAATCCTGACCTGGCAGGTATATACGACTAATCTGCACTCTATAACCCTGATCCGGCTTGCACGACCAATCTACATCCTAGGCGCACCCGCGTGGCTGTATGTTGGCGTTTCTCAATTCCCTACCTCAGCACCGCGGTCGCACTTTGTTTGTGGTGAGCTACACGTTACAGTTCCTTTACATTTTAAAAAGTTCCATGACTCAAATCAGGAGGGTCTTAGTTATCTTGGCATTGATACGGTCACTATACTGTACATTGGAGGGGAGGCAATCATATCCAGGAGATCTATAAAAAGGAGACCTTCTGGATACATAAACTGCGAATATTTAAACCATAGGGTCTAAACATTGATATAGATCTGGCTTCCTTTTGCACTGATGTCTTTTATTTATTTATTTTAAGTAATATATGGTGCCTTTTTAATGTTTTTAACACCTTTTTTGAAAGCATTGTATATATTTATTGAGGGCTATCTTTTATTCCTCTATGGTATTTTTTAATTTATTTATGTGCACTGATTGTTTTTCTTGTCTTCATTTAGATTCTTCGGTTCTACTTTGGATATTTACATATTTTTATATCATGAATTGTTATTTTTGATTTTTCATTATATAATTTTATTTATGATTTTTTTTATGTATATTTAGTTTAAATATTCTGATTTAAAGCTGTTTGTTTAATTAGGTGTTCTCACAATTATTTATTGTCCGTTTTTTGTATTAATTACATATGCTGCCACCTGTAATGATATGTGTTTGAGCCTATCAGGCTTAACCTGTGCTGTGGTGTCCTTTTCACCTCCCCTTGTGGGGACTATATAATTAAGACACACTGCAGCATATACTTACACCCCTGAAGAAGTCCAGTCATTTGGATGAAACGCGTAGGGATATCACTTGCACTGTGACCTGTGTAGCAGTTTGCAGCCTCTGCCTTGCCGATAGCTGTCTCCCCACTGAGAGATCCAAATCTCGCGCTGACACTGACTACCCAGCCAGGAAACCCCTCTCCTACCAGTGAAGGACAGAAGGAGAAGGTCCGTGACGTCAGACGCCGCCAGAGTACGGGAGTAAGAGACATGAAAAGGACTCTATTCAGCAGAGCCAAGCAAAAAACTGCTTTTTATATCCTGGAGCATGTGAGTGAATTGGGGCTACTTGCTCTAGTTTTGTTTATGTATTAAAACTGTGTTGCACTATTTTTTTCTTTTTTCTTTTTAACATATGCTGCTTATACTGAGACCTGAGACCTGATACCTGTGAACAAACATCTTTACCTGTGAGAGGAGTTTTTGCGCTTCATGTACTCCTCCAGATGCACACATACAATGTAGCTTAATTTAATGATGTGGTACTTGTGGTTACAACACTTGGAACTAATGTATAACCGTGACCGCGCTCATACAATGTAATTGAGTATAACTATGTGATAATTGTGGTTGCAACACTCGGAACCATTCCATACTGTGACCGCACTTATACAATGTAACACAGTATAACCATGTGGTAATTGTGGTTGCAACACTCTGAGCCTATCCATTAACGGTGACCACACTCATTCAATGTAGCTTATTATAATGTGTGTGGTCCCCTTATTTCTAGCAGACACACACAGACAATTCTAATGCATTTACAGACATGCAACCAGCAGTGAGCTGCAGAGCTGACACTTCACAGATACAATATGACTCAGGGGCACTGTTACATGGCTTATATAGCTTTTACGTAGCATTACTCTCGCCTCCTTATCCCTGGGAGGAGAGACACAGGTATTGAACACATGTGCAGGGTTGCAGACCTGACACTCTACAACTCCCAATCTGGCTCAGGGGCACAGAGCCGGGCCAAATACCTTTATAAATGGCATGAGTAACCTTCACCATCACAGTGATTGACTGCCTTGGTAGGTGACTGACTGCCTGGGTGGGTGGGGGACTGACTGCCTGGGTGGGTGGGTGACTGACTTACTGCATCGGTGGCTGACTGGGTGGGTGGGTAGGTGGGTGACTGACTGCCTGGGTGGGCGGGTGTCAGGGGAGACCAGGTTTTGTTAACACCTTAATACCGGGATTCAGGATTGAGCACAACAAGGAGGGTAAAATAAATTTAAGTTTATTTCCTTTTAAGACAAACACACTCCTTCACAATTACAATCAATATACACTTACTGGGATGGGTAAACAAAATATAATGTCCACGGAACAAATAACAGGCAAACAAAGTCTCTAGGCACCGCTGCCCTGGAGCGGGGTGGTGCACGAATAGAGCCGTGTGACAATCCTTGGCTAGGGGCGCGTTATGCAACCCCTGTTTCCCGAAGAAAAACTTTTCGTTGTGTCCTTATAGGATTTGTTCAGGAATCCTTAGTTCAAACGAATTCTGGAAGATGGGTGCAATCCTTGGTTGCGATGTTTTAACCCCTCACACTCCAGAACTCCACTGAAGCTGCAACGGATCTTGGTTGAATCTTTAGATGTTTCTCCGATGAATCTTAGGTGAATCTGATTAATAACCAGGCTGCAGGCATTCTTATAGGCTTTTAACTCCTATCTTTAACCTGTACAGCCAATCCCCCCCATGGGAATAACTTTTCTCACATATCCCAGAATTGCCAGTAGCTCATAAACGTGGCAGAGGTAGCTTCCCAGTCTTCTAAGGGCATGCGCTCTCCTAGCACCTATGCCGCTTAGCATATGGGACCCAACCCCTTACCTGTCGACAGTAAGTCTGGGCTTCAGCTACCATTTGTTGCTAGCCAGGTCTTTACACCGGTAGAGGGTACTTTACTGTATCCTGCCCTTCCTGACACTTCAGTGTCTCTGAGGCTTTCAACTCCGGACCTCAACAGGCATTGGGGCAGCAACCCAGCAGGGTGCCCTTTGAAGTCTGGAGTTAGAAAACCCTCAGCTTATTAATACCAAACATACACACGAGACCATGACTATTCTAAAGCTTGCCTTAAACTAGCCCGGTTACATTCTGGGTATGTGCTGGGTGTAACCTGGCTAGTTTAAGGCAAGTTTAAGGCATTTCTGCATTGACTAATGACCCATAGGATTAATACAGCAGGGGTCCCTGGCACTCCCATTCAGTTTGAATGAAACTGCCAGGGACCCCCGCTTTTAATCTGATTTGTTTATTTATAATTTATTTATTTATAAAATATTTTACCAGGAAGTAATACATTGAGAGTTACCTCTCGTTTTCAAGTATGTCCTGGGCATAGAGTTAAGACAAATAATACATGGTTACAAATACAGTTGCAAAAATGAACAGGATATACATTATATACAAGACATTGCATGCACAGTTAAAAAAAATATATATATTATGGGCGTATGTAACAGTTAAATTGTGAAACAGCCTTAGATTTAAAAGAACTTAAACTGGTGGTGGATGTGGGTCTCTTTTAGGTTGTTCCAGTTTTGGGGTGCACGGTAAGAGAAAGAGGAACGGCCGGATACTTTGTTGAGCCTTGGGACCATGAACAGTCTTTTGGAGTCTGATCTCAGATGATAAGTGCTGCATGTGGTAGGGGTGAGGAGCTTGTTCAGATAGCTGTGTAGCTTGCCCAGAAAGAATTTGAGGGCAAAACAGGAAAGGTGAACTTTGCGCCTAGACTCGAGTGATGACCAATCTAGTTCTTTGAGCATTTCGCAGTGATGTGTGTTGTAGTTGCATTGGAGAATGAAATGACAAATTGAATTGTAGAGGGTGTCAAGTTTGCTAAGGTGGGTTTGAGGTGCCGAGCCATATACTATGCCTCCATAGTCAATAATTGGCATTAGCATCTGCTGTGTGATACGCTTTCTGACCTGGAGACTTAGGGAGGATTTGTTCCTGTAAAGTACCCCTAGTTTGGCATAGGTCTTGCTTGTCAGGGTATCAATGTGCATCCCAAATGTTAAGTGGGAGTCAAGCCATATGGCCAGGTATTTAAAACTAGTGACAGGGGCTAGGGTGGTGTTAGCATTGGTTCTAATCTGGAGCTCAGTCGCTGGAAGCTTTAAAAATTTAGTCTTGGTCATCTGCATACATGTGTATTGAGGCTTCCTTAAAAGCTGTGGGAAGATCATTGATGAACACTGAGAAGAGTAGGGGCCCCAGAACAGAGCTTTGCCGGACACCACAGGTGATATCCAGAGTGTTGGAATTAGAGCCTGAGATGGACACATGTTGGGATCTACCTGATAGGTAGGATTGAAACCAGTTTAAAGCATGCTTCTCTACTCCAGCACTCTGGAGTTTGTTAAGCAGGATAGCATGATCAACAGTATCAAAAGCCTTTGCAAAATCTAGGAATACGGCACCAGTGAGTTGTCCCAGTTCCATTCCACACTGGATTTCATTGCAAACTTTTAGCAGGGTAGTTACGGTGGAGTGTTTGGGGCGAAAGCCAGATTGGAATTGGCTAGGGAAATGTATCTTGGTATAGTAATCGCTTAATTGGGAGTGGACACATTTTTCCATGACTTTGGAAAGAATTGGGAGAAGTTAGATTGGCCTGTAGTTTTAGACCATGTTTTTGTCCCCACTTTTGAAGATTGGGACAACTCTGGCAGTTTTCCAGGTCTTAGGGATATGGCCAGCAGACAGGATAGAGTTGACTATGGAAGCAATTGGTTTGGCAATGGCTGGGGCACCAAGTCATAGGAACCTAGATTAAGTAAACCAGGTCCACATTAGCTGCTTAGTTTTAATTTGAGGAGCACTTGTGTAATCTCCTCTTCGGATACTGAAACTTGAAATATGTGGGCAGTGTTGAGAGATGGTGGGGCTATGTTTTTACTCCCAGGATGAGATTCAGGTTTGTGGTTTGGGCTGCGTTTCGCTAATAAGTTAGTGGCACACCCCACAAAGTAATCATTGAATGCATTTGCAATGTCAGTGGGTTTGTCAGAGTAATATCCCCCTTAGTGATATTACTTGGTTATTGATGATTAGAAGGCTGGAATATATTGTTGCTAACCTTCCAGAAGTTAGCTGGGTTTGATGTATTCTGGTGGAGATTGTCAGAGTAATATTGTGCTTTTGCGTGCCTTGTTTGCCTTGTGCACATGTTCCGCAGGCATCTGTAGTGATTGAGATCCTTGGTAGTGCCAGTTACTTTGTAGCTTTTCCACAAGGTATCCCTGAACTGGTAGAGTGCTATAAGGTCAGTTGTAACCCATGGAATGTGGGCCCCCCGTACCCTTATTTTGCATAGTGGAGCATGGGTATCGCAGAGTTTTAAAAACTCGGATTGGAAATAGTTGAGCGCAGAATCAGGGTCGGGAATTAAATCAATTCTGTGCCATGGGGAGTTGGTAAGGTCATCCAGAAACTGTTGTGGGTTAAAGTTTCTAAATGTTCTAATGAGGAGAACTTTAGGGCTTGATTGGGGCGGTTTAATTTTCCTTACACAGTACACTATTGCATGGTCACTAAAAATATCAGGAAGGATGCCAGAGGATTGGATTCTGCTGGGGTTTGAGGAGAGAATCCAGTCTAGCAAGGAATGGTTATGCGATTTCAGGTTTGTCCGTGTGGGTTGGGAAATGAGTTGCTATAGGTTAGTGGCTTGAGTTGTATCTGGATTTTGTGGTTTTTAGGGTCAAGCCAATTGGAGTTGAAATCCCCAAGAACTAGCAGCTCACTCTTCTCATTCAAAGAGGAAATGGAGCCAAGAAACTGGGTAATATCAGTCATTGATTGTAGAGGGGCTTTAGGGGGGCGATAAATGCCAGCAAGCAAGATGGCCTTAGAAAAGGGGAGTGATCAAGAATGATCACAAAAAAGGTTCCCACTAGTTTGCACGCAGCCTAGATTACCATGGGTAGTATATAAGGGACTTTATTAGCCCCAGCATACATATAATGCAAAAACCAGGAGGGATAAAAATACAAAAATAATAAAATTTTATTAATTACTTATAACTCTTCTAGGTGAAAAAATATATGTATATATATATATATACACTAATAAAATGATTTCAAAACCACTGACGTATGCCTGTTTTGTGGACCATTCATATAAATATATGCATGTATATGTTCTTGTTATAGTGAATGCATAATCTCGTATTCAAATACCCTATAATCTGTGGCAGGAATGTGTCACCGATATCAAAGTGTTGACATCTACAAATATATATGGATAAGGTAAGTATATGCTTGTTCACAATACATATGGGCAAAAACAAAAATATATAAAGTCTGTAATAGATGACCCCTCACAGTGGGTTAAATGTGATCTGATGGTCTGTAATATACACACACTTACTCCCTATAAATAGGGTGTATACATACAAATGAAAGTACCATATATATAACAATTTCTTCAAAGTGTGTGTCTACCCAAATGTATCCATGGGTTACAGATCATACAACATAATGTTCCCAAACTGTGACCAATAGTAACAAAACAGACGCGATTGTAACCATCACATATCACATGTGCACTTTCATTTGTGCAGGCTGAGCCTATATCCAATGAGTGGTTATAACAGCCATACAAGGGGTTAATGCCCTGGTTACATACAAAGCACTATGTTATGTGTATTCTATGATGTAATGTAGTAACTGGGTATTAGTGAGGTTACCCCCTGCGTATAACAGAGTTAATTCAACCGTTTATCAGCATCTGTACAGGGTCTCGATCTTGCCCGGCATACTGCACACTGCTCCGAACCGGCTGACGTCATCAGTGAGTGCATCGCCAAACAACCCGACGATCGTTTTGCGCCGTTATCCGCCCCCAGGAGAGGCATAAAAACTCTATCAACGGGAGTGCATGTTCACTCCTCCCCCTTGAAGAAGCGCCGGGTAACGGCGTGAAACAATCGTCGGGTTGTTTGGCGACGTACTCATTGATGACATCAGCCGGTTCGGAGCAGTGTGCAGTACGCCGGGCAAGATCCAGACCCTGTACAGACGCTGATAAACGGTTGTATTAACTCTGTTATATGCAGGGGTAACCTCACTAATACCCAGTTACTACATTACATCATAGAATGCACATAACATAGTGCTTTGTATGCAACGAGGGCATTAACCCCTTGTACGGCTGTTATAGCCACTCATTGGATATAGGCTCAGCCTGCACAAATGAAAGTGCACATGTGGTATGTGATGGTTACATTGCGTCTGTTTCGTTACTATTGGTCACAGTTTGGGAACATTATGTTGTATGATCTGTAACCCATGGATACATTTGGGTAGACACACACTTTGAAGAAATTATTATGTATATGATACTTTCATTTGTATGTATACACCCTATTTATAGGGAGTAAGTGTGTGTATATTACAGACCATCAGATCACATTTAACCCACTGTGGGCGGTCACCTATTACATACTTTATATATTTTTGTTTTTGCCCATATGTATTGTGAACAAGCATATACTTACCTTATCCATATATATTTGTAGATGTCAACACTTTGATATCGGTGACACATTCCTGCCACAGATTATAGGGTATTTGAATACAAGATTATGCATTCACTATAACAAGGACATATACATGCATATATTTATATGAATGGTCCACAAAACAGGCATACTTCAGTGGTTTTTAAATAATTTTATTAGTGTATATATATACATATATTTTTTCACCTAGAAGAGTTATACAGTAAGTAATTAATAAAATTGTATTATTTTATTAATTTTTTATTTTTATCCCTCCTGGTTTTTGCATTATATGTATGCTGGTACTAATAGGTTCCCTTATATACTACCCATGGTAATCTAGGCAGCTTGCAAACTAGTGGGAACCTTTTTTGTGATCATTCTTGATCATTTGATAAACATATCTATTATTCCCCATGCACCGCCATATCTTATATAAGTGTAGCCCCCTGTAAACAGAATGGGCTACTTATCCTTCTACTATTGAAGTAAGCCCTGGTAAGGGCAGGCACCAGTAGTGACCATGGGTTTTCTCCCCTCACCAAGCCCTGCCTCTGTGGTAGAGGCAGGCCCCTGAGCTCTGTGCAGGCTAGACAGAGGGGAGGTCCTGCTGACATCAAAGGGGGCGGGGCTGAGTTGATTTAGTAGGCTGACCTGTGTGTGTGTGGTACACTGGCGACACACTTTATTCGAGCTCGGCTAGTCCCACGAATTCGGGTATACCCGGGTGTATTGAGGTTTGTGACTGTTTTCTGCCCGAGTGCATTGAGGTATTTTCCAGGCAGGGATTGAAGCCTTTTATTCCCGCTGGCTGCAATACTGCACAGTATATATATATATATATATACTGCATTACAATTCATGAATTTATGCCATCTGGTAGACACGCAAAGCATTGCAGCCTATTAAATCCTAATCATTATCATTTAACAGATCAGCCGCCCGTCAGCCAGGCATGAACCCAGGCTGGGAAGGCAAACGCAACGGGGCTTGTCAGAGGTGAGGAGCGGCGCATTCCAGGTATCTGCCAGGTACATACTGGGTATTTGCTCGAATAAAGTGTGTCGGTGCAGTATGTCAGTTCTGTATGGATGTCCGTCAAGTCAGTTCTGTATGGAGTTCTGTGAGTTCAGTCTGTTGGAGAGTCAGTTCTGCATGGAGTTGAGCCTGGTCTGTCAGGCCTATGAGAGTTTGGAGTCTCTGGAGAGCAGTGTGTCTGCTGAACCAGAGAAAGGAGAGATGACCCTGTGACAGCTGCGCGGGGAGCTGGTCAGTCTGGGAGCATCAGATGGGAGCTGAGGAGAGTGTGCAGTCTGAAGTGCTGTAGGACCGAGAGGAGATAAGGACAGACCCTGCTCAGGGGGTGAGGGGCTGGAGATCTAGCCTCACTCACAGACCCTGGTGGAGGTGGAGACCGGGGTATTGAGGTCCCATCCACACCATCCTGTCTGGAGACATCACTGGAGGTAAGGAGAGGAGGAATACCTATATATCTGAACTGCTGCTACTGTGTGCTGCTGCTGTGATCAGAGACAATAAAGGGACATTGGGTTTTACATCAGACTGTGTGTGTGTTCTGGAGCATTCACCCTGGGACCAGGGTCATTTCTCTATAAGGGTCCTACCCCACATTCTGGGAAGTTATAGAGGAAGGAGGTGCTGCACCGTTGCTAAGAAGAAGATGGAGGCATATACCCCAGAAGCCTGGTCCTGTATCCCCGACATCACCACGGGAGACTCAGGCCCTCCTGTTACTGGCAGGTATGCACCACCAACATACATGTAGCCAGCCCTCACTACACCCTAGATATGGCATCTGTGTCTGGGGGGGAGGGAGGGGAACATGGGTTACATATACTATTAAATATTAAAGTTGAGCTGTGATAACTATTTCCTACTCCCTTAGAAAAGGGGAGGCAGATTTTGCCAACTAACTATCTAAAAGTCTGGGCACCTTGGTTGGCCCAGTAGACATCCCAGGATTGGATGCCGCCACGATTCTTCATTGATAAGATTAGATGCGTTCTCCTTTGAAGGTCAGAAACACAACACGACACAGCGACGAACTGGTAGAGGACAGCCCCACAGGTAGAGGTTCGTAAAGTGGACACAAAGGCAGGCCTTGCCCCAGAAAGACACTCCATTAAGCATCTACCAGGATTGTACAAGGACAGCAGCGAACAAAGAAGCTTGACGCCTCAGGTCCCTTTGCCTCCTCTCTCCCTCCTCCTCTCCTCCTCCCCTCTCCCCCCCTGGTTCCCTTGTTTGTTCCATCTTGTCTGTTGTGTCGTCTGTTGGTTGTTGTTGGCAGTTAACAAACTTTTTTGTTTCTGTAATTGGAAGTGACACAATGGGCTGTGAAACAATGTCTGTACATGTAACTCCAATAAAAAATGTAAGTTGAAAAAAAAAATCCCCAAGAACTAGCAGCTCACTCTTCTCATTCAGAGAGGAAATGGAGCCAAGAAACTGGGTGATATCATTCAGGGAATGTAGAGGGGCTTTAAGGGGGCGGTAGATGTCAGCAAGCAAGATGGGCTTAGAAAAGGGGAGGCATATTCTGCCAACTAGGATTTCAAAAGAGGATGGGCTTGGGGGGCAATTTAACAGTGTGAATTGTAAGGTGTCTGCAATATAAAATAACACCCCTCCTCCTCTCTTTGACCTATCTCTCCTAGAAATGGAGTATCCCTGAATGCCGATATTTGCATCAGGGGTTTTAGGGATTAGCCATGTTTCTGTAAGAACGATAACTTTGGGTTTATGCAAAAGGCACCATGCCCTTTGTTCGTCCAGTTTGGGCAGCAGGCTCCGTATATTTATATGGGTGACAGATAGCCCTTTTTGGAATTTAAAGGTGGAATTCTCAGGGTATGGGACAGAGCTGAAATGGGAGGACATGGGTTAGGTTCAATATCACCTGCTAAAGAGAGTAATAGTATGATTAGAAATTTGGGTAGTTGTTTGCAAGTTGTAAATTTGTGATGTTTGCCATTTGAGTGAGAAGTGGATGGTGTGCTGGTTTATAGAGTTCTCCACCAACATTCAGTAGATAGTGCAAGGCTTTTGAGTAGTCCAGGGTGTATGGTGATGTTGGGTGTGGGCCTGGAGCAAGGTGTTTGTAGTGGATAGAGGGAGTAATATTTCCATGAGGCCAGGAGAAAGAAAAAAGTTAAGATACATAGCAGGTTCATTATGCCAGAGGTAGGCAGTGCTGCATGGAGCTGTTGTGAGCAAAGTGAGTGTGTGCAGACTAAACAGCAGGGGTGTGCCTTTTCCTTGTCAAATGTTTTGCTGCATTGCAATGCTAGAGTCAATTCAGGGTTTCAGTGGGCTGAGTGGGTGTGGGAGGTAGTTTTGTGCAGTAAGTGTTCTGTGAGGCTGCAGTGAAATAAGTTGTAAAGGGGTGGGGGGTTCAAATATGCAGGCTAACAAGCATGGGATCATAGCGTGGTCAGAGTAGCTCACCGTTTGTTGCCTTGAGTAAAAGAGTTTGCAGAAAGATGAAGTCCCCAGTCACCTCTAGTCAAACTATAGTCTAACTATATATTGTCACTTAAAATTATCACTTGAAATGCATCACTCTTAAGATGCCAATGCTACCCTGCCAATGCAGGGGGGATATTTGTTTTATACATCTAAAGCAGTAACATGACCCTCCCCAATAAATCAGCTTGGTCCAGTTGGTTAATTAACAGCACACAGTTAAGAGGGGGAAAAAAAATCTACCTTTTGATATTCAAACATACCAAAAGATCAATAGTACAAGACGGGTGGGCAATTATTTTAAAACAGGACTTGCAGATCAGGGACATACCAAAAGACCAATAGTACAAGCCGAGTGGGTAATTCTTTTAAAACAGGACTTGCAGATCAGGGACATACCAAAAGATCAATAGTACAAGCCATGGGCCATTAATCAATGCAGAAATGCTGGGGCTAGTTTAAGGCAAGTTTATGGCATGTACCCAGCATGTACCTGGGTGTACCTGGGTCTTTTTGGTGATTGCCACTGGTTTGTGTTCGAATAGTCGCAGTCTCTGCTGTATATGCATGTTAATGGATTCACTGTCGGGGCTGACAGAAAAAGGGTTCATGTCTTTGTACTTTAAAATACTTAGAATAAGACTCATTATTATATGTGACTTTATATAAGTGGTTAAGGTATAATAACAATAGGTATGTGTATTACTATCCCCTAACCCCCTGCATCTCAAAAATCAGAGTGCTAGCTCATTCCTAATGTAAGTTAGCCCCTTAATTGTATGTGCTCTGTGTTGTGGTCTGTGATTTGATTTGTTATCTGTCTGCGGTGAGAAGCCATCATTCAATGTTGCATTGCTTGTCTGGATCGATAACCGCAGACGCACTTTACCAATTGACCTTAATCTGATAATGAGACCACAGTGTACATTGTTGCAATCCACTATCTTAACTAGACTGCAAGCCACTTATCCACTTGAGTTTGTGGTTAAGACTTTCCCTGATTTGTCTGCGGTTAGGAAGTGATTCAGGGTTACAATGCAGACACTCACCACAGGCACACATCAAATTAACGCTTTACACAGTGCCAGAAGCCCATTATGCCTAGCGGGCACATTCTACATAATACAGTACATATTAACAGGACTGTAGCTAGGTTTTGGGCTGCAGAACTGACCCTCCACTTTTACGGTATGACTCAGGGGACATAACAGGTGATACATGGTATTACGGTGACCATACAGTTAACTTCTTCATCTCCAACATGGCTTAGGGGTAACCAGCCGGGCATAATACCTTTATTATTGGTCTGGTTAGCCCTTCACTTACCCCTTCATCGTCACACCTCCCCTCCTCAAAGTGTAGGCTCTGCCCTGACCACCTCGTCAGGTGGTTGGGCTGGCCTAACAACTCTTCAGGCTGAAAGTTCACAGAGATTGTCCTCGCAGGAGAGGCCATCTGCATTGCCATGTTCGCTGCATTTCTTATGATGGATGGTGAAGTCAAATTATTTCTGTGCAAGATTCAAGCACAGCAACTTTGTATTCTCCCCTGATACCCGATGTAGCCAACTTAACAGGTTGTGGTCGGTGATCACAGTGAATGGGCGACCGTATAAATAGGGCTGAAGTTTTCTCAGAGCCCACACGATCACAAGACATTTTTTCTCAATAGTGGCATAAGCCACTTCTCTGGGCAGCAGTTTCCTGCTCAAATAAACCACAGGGTGCTCACTGCCCTCCTCCACCACTTGTTTGAGCACAGCACCCATGCCATAATACGAGGCATCGATCTGCACCAAAAACGTCTTGGAGTAATCTGGGGAAGCTAAAATGGGAGCACTGGCTAGTCCAGTCTTCAATGCTTGGAATGAGGCTTCATAGGCAGGGACCAGACAACCAGAACTGACAGTCACTTTTGGGTCAAGTCAGTAAGGGGTTTAGCAACTGCGCAGTACTGAGGGATGGATTTCCTGTAATAGCCTGCGGTGCCTAAAAAAGCCATAACCTGCTTCTTGGTTTTGGGAATGGGCCACAGAACTATTGCTTCTAATTTGGCTGGCTCTGGTTTGAGGTGCCCACCACCCACACTTTGCCCCAGATACAGTACCTCTGCAATCCCTACTAAGCAGTTGGTGGGTTTCATTGTGAGTCCAGATTCCCTGATTCATGCAAGCACTGCAGCTACATGAACTAAATGTGTGTCCCAAGAATTGCTAAACACTGCAATGTCGTCCAGGAATGCCCTTGCAAACCCCTGCATTCCTTCCAGCAACCTATTGACCAGGTGTTGGAAGGTAGCCAGGGCATTCTTCATCCCGAATGGCATTACTAAAAACTCATAAAGGCCATTCGCGGTAATGAATGCTGATTTCTCCCTAGCCTCCTGGGTCAGCGGGATCTGCCAGTAACCTTTACTGAGATACATGGTGTTCAGATACTTTGCCCCCATGAGTTTATCCAGCAACTCATCCATGCAGGGCATGGGATAAGCATCCGACAACGTCCCTGCATTGAGCTGCCGGTAGTCCACACAGAACCTGCTGGTCCCGTCCGTCATAGGTACCAGGACTACCGGACGAGCCCAAGGGCTCAGGGATGGTATTATTACCCCTATGGCCAGCATCTCCTCTACCTCCCTCTCTATACTGCCCTTAACCTCTGCTGATACCTGATAGGCATGCTTATGCAGAGGCACAGAACACCTGTGAGCACCGGGTGATCTATGATATGCATTCTGCCCAGCTTGTCCGTGAACCGATTTTTATACTGTTCTAGCATAGCTCTTGCCTGTCTGTTCTCTGCCTGGCACTCAACTGAGACCCTATCTCAACATGCTTCACTGTGCCCTTCTGCCTAGCCTCCCCTAAGAGGTCCGGCAGAGCACTGCTCGACAGAGTTTCTCATCGGTGGGCTACAAATAGCAAGCACCGATGTCACACTCGGTGAAACGTACTCTATCTGTCTCAGCATCTACCTGTACAACATAGTTGCAGTCGATCATCTTTTGGAGTACCGGATACGGTCACGACCAGGCAGCCATTCATTTGTTCTCCCGAGTAGGTTTGAGAAAAAGTACTTGCTGTCCTGGGATAAACTCTCTGCTACGGGCATTCTGATCATATCAAGACTTCTGCTTGTCTGAGCAGCCCTAAGGTTGTCCTGTGCAAACCCCATAAGCATCTTGTGGCGGTGAAGGGTTAACCAGGCCTATATTAAAGGTTCAGAGAGCAGCAGGTGTCGATAGAGCACAGCCAAGGGAATCCAACCTCTAATTTCAGAAGGAAAAAATATCCAGGCAACCTCCAAAAGTAAATCAATTGATCATATTTGTTGCAGGCTAATTGACAATAAAAAGGACAACATGAATGCACCCACGTGTTTCATGCAACAGCACTTTATCAAGGTGTGTTCTTGATCTTATCTGGAAATTATGCTGCATATGTTGTGTAAATGGAACTTTGTCTGATTACTGAGCACCACAACTAATTTCATTCAATAATAAAGGTTTTATGCCCAGCTGGTTACCCCTAAACCTTGTTGGGGAGGAAGGGGTTAATTGTTGGTCACCACAATGCCATGTTTCCCCTATACATCATCTGTAATGTCCCTGTTTTGCAGCTCAGAAACTAGCTGCAGTCCTATGAATGTATGTTGAATGTGCAAATTGTATTTGCAACACAAAGGGGAGCTTCTAGCACTGTGCCAAGCATTAATTGAATAAATGCGTCTGTGGTAAGCGGCTCCATAGAAGCTCTGTATCATTTCCTAAACCGCAGAACCCTCCGGGGAAGTCTTAACCACAAACTCAAGTGGATAAGTGGTTTGTGGTCTAGTTGAAGTAGCAGAATGCAACAATGTATCCTGCGGTCTCGTTAACCAATTAAGGTCAAGTGGTGGATTGCTTGTGCGGTTACCGATTCTGGCAAGCATTGTATGCCATAGCTCAAACCACATCACAGAGCCTATTCAATTAAGTAGCTAACTTTTGTTAGGAAGGAGCTAGCACTCTAATTTGTGGAATACAGATAGTTGAGAATGTAACACTCGCATACATGTTTTTATGTCACCCACACATACAGAAAGTACATATAAAAATATAATGTGTTTCAGGTATTTTTTAGAATGTAAAGGCAGGAACCCTTTCCTGCCAGTCCAGCAATGAACCCATTAGCATGTCAATATGGTAAGGATGAATGAGCTGAGGAATTTTTCATCTCCATACTTCAGTGGGCTGAGTTGGTGCCCCAGTGTCTAGAGAAGTCTGGAGTTGAAGAGCTTCAGAGACCAAAGTTGTCAGGGCGGACGGATTATGGCAAAGTACCAGATATCAGTGCAAAGTATGGGCTATCAACATTTGGTAGCCAAACCCCAGACTTACTTTCGCCAGGTATGGGGTTGGGCCTGGTATGCTAAGCAGCTTAGGTGTCAAGTTAGCACATGCTCTTAGCAAACCGGGAAGCAACTTCTTTTCTTTTTGTGAGCTACTGGCAAGTCTGGGATAGGTGGGAAAAGTTGTTCCCACGGGAGGATTGGCTGGGTATGTTAGAGATATGACCCTTAACCCTATTAAAATGCCTGCAGCCTAGTCCTAGTTAGATTAATCTGAGATTCACCAAGATCCGTCCAAGTTACAGCATCAGCGGTTCCGGAGTTTGAGGGGTTAACTACATCGTAACCAAGGATCGCACCCTTCTTCCAGAATTTGTTTGAGCTCAGGATTCCCGAACGAATCCTGTAATAACAACGAAAAGATTTTCTCTGGTGGAGATACAGGGGTGGCAACTTGTGCCCCTAGCCCAGGATTGTCGTACAACTCAAATCGCACACCCACTTGCATGCATTCAGGGGTGCCCAGAGACTCTGTTTTCAAGTCATTTGTTCCATGGACATTTTATTTTGTTTCTCCATCCCAGTATGTGTTTATTAAGTGTAATTGTGAAGAATTGTGTGTTTGTCTGGAAAGGAAATATATTACAATTTATTTTGCCCTCCTTGTTCTGCTCAATCCAGAATCCCGGTATTAATGTTATGATAAGACTTGGTCTCCCGTGAAAGGCTTATTTACTGGTGGCAGCAGTGGGACGCTGATTGAGCCTATGGAATAGTCTCCTGTTGTATTCTGTAACATAGTGAGGAAACTCATAGATTGCGAGCTCCCCAGACAAGTGGCAACTTACACACGCTTCACAAGAGCACAAGATAGTACACTTAACCCTTTGCACATATCCCTATGATTACCATCACAACATGAGTAATCGCTCAGGACGGTTCCAATCCTGCGACCACACTCGAGTCGTGGAGTGATGTGCAGGCTAAGGACTATCAACAGATGGTCAGTCAAAGGTGCAACTGTAGGAGGACTTGGAGAGTCATGAAGCCCAAATGGTTCCACCAGAGTGGCACGGCCCCTTAGCTGAAGTGGCAGCGGACACCAATCAGCCCGGAGTGCAGGAGGTCAATCCAGCTCTGGAGCTGCAAGGACATAGGGAGGGAGCAAGTAACCACCTGGATATTGGTGGCTTAGCACCAGTGGGTGCGGAGGAGTTAGTCGTTGTGGCTGCTGGACTTGCCGCCCCTGGGCTCACAGCTCTCCTGGAAGCATGGGGAGAAAGGGCTTCAGCTGCAGAGCGTATACATATGCTTGCACAGTGCATGTAAATGCTCCCCACTCTCACATTGTCAATGGGGAACAGGACATTCCCCAGGTGGACCACCACAGCTTCAGCAAGTTTGTGGATGGCACAGACCAGATAGATGCGTTCTTAAATGACTTTGAAACGCAGTGTCCTAGATGAGAGATGGTTCTTCGATTGCTCCCCTTGTTGTCCAGTCTGGCCAAACGAACTTTGCAGGGCATTCAATGCATGGATGCTGATTACTACGGTCATGTAAAAAGCATGTTGCTCACCCAGTACGCCCTCACCCCAGAATCATACCGGGGCAAGTTCCGGACTGGGGAAAGGTACTGTCATGGGAGAGGGGGTTTGGCCCAGTATTAAAGGGGTTACACCCCAT
Organism: Ascaphus truei; assembly: GCF_040206685.1. Taxonomy (NCBI): domain Eukaryota; kingdom Metazoa; phylum Chordata; class Amphibia; order Anura; family Ascaphidae; genus Ascaphus; species Ascaphus truei. The sequence continues at coordinate 212,950,466 of NC_134484.1, read as the reverse complement.
TTGGCCACCCCCTGCTCTCACGTGGGAGGCAGGGGGTTAACTGGACTGCGGTCCAGTTATGTGTTTTTTACCCTGCTTCAAAACCCAAATGTGTATTCCCCTGTAAATATGTTTTGTTCCCATTCCAGTGTCTGCACCAACACATACACTGGGATCTATGCAGGAGGGAAAGGGTTAATATTAATTCTGTATTTATGGCCCTTTGTCCCTTTTCCCACCTTTGCAGTCTTCATTTTGCAGCTTCTCCATAGGCCGCCATTGAAGCCCCATGCATGTCAATGGGAATTTCAGTGGTTTGGGCTTGATATCAGAGAAGACCGGCAGGTGGCGCCAGAGAGGAGGAGCGGCGGTTTCCCATTGAAAGTCAATGGCGCAATGTGTTTCAATGGGGATTTCTCGATGCCGACCTCCGGAGACGAGCTGGCAGCCCACCAGTCCGCAAAATCTCAAGAGCGGAAACCCTTTCAAAAAAGAGCTTTGATCAATCCCCGGTCAAGTTCACGTGCAATTGGCGTGGGAAACTTAGGTTCTAGGGCACCCCAGAATAAAGTTCTTTTTGCCCCTAGATCCTAGGAACCCCCTCACTCGATCCCAACAGGGTCGACGGTCGATGACCCCGGGAAAGGATCGTGCCAGACCAGAGGGTCCTACCATTGACTCCAATGGCGGCGCCGGCCCATGCATTTCCTTTTGCGGCGCCGTCCCTATTGACTCCAATGATAGCGGAGGCCCCATTGAATCCTATGGCGGCACCGGCCCATGCATTTCCTATGGCGGCGCCGGCCCTATTGATTCCAAGGGGGGAAAGCCGCGTGTTTAAACGGCTAAGTTAAAAGAAGGTAGAACTGTAGCCCCGGAACTCCGGTTCTGCGGAAACTAGAGAGCAAGGATTTGGCCAGCAGATAGTCATAGCATCGGCTTGATTGCATGGCAAATCCTGACCCTCTCTGATCAGCAGAACGGAGTCGGGGTAATTATTGAATTGTGTAATTCTGCCATTGAAAGTCAATGGCGGAGAAATGTATCTTGGTTAAAAAGGCATTTAAACCCATTTTCTGTAACTCCGGTTCTGTGGGTCCTAGCGAGCTGAAACTTGGCCACAATGGAGAGTAACCTCCGGAATTAGGGTCGGGCAAGTTCTGGTCCGCTCGGCCCAACTGGACGGATTATTTTGATATAACCATGATTGTCAGAAATATTGTATTTTGTATCTGGCATAAAAGCCCAGGAAAAGAGATGGGCTCTGTAATATGCTAAATGGTCAGGGTGCAACAAGTGGTCTACAATGGGCCCTTAGTCAAAGGCTCTCCCCCACCCTGCATGTGAATGCCAGGGTGGAGGAGAACAATCCCTGAGTACTTCTACAAAGTATTGTGTATCCCACCTTTAACAAAGGCTATGATGGGCCAGTGATCTGTCTAGCAGACCCAAAGACGCCTTTGATTTAGTGTGTTGAAATCCCATGTTAAGGTATAGGACTCAAACCCTATATAAATGAGTGTCAGACCTATATCCAGTGTTAGTGTTAGTGTTCTTCGTTGTGACTTCGTTTTGTATCCTGAATGAATTGACAGTCCCATTCCTGACTGCTTCATTTCCCAACCCCTAAGTAAGTGTTCATATCTTGGGCGTTAATTGTATAATTCTGTGTGTGTCTGCAGTACCAATGGTGGGCCCCCAAAAATAAACAATATTTTTAACTAAATACACCCCACTCCTCCTGCCCCCTAATACACACAATACAGTAATGGGTAAAATTACTATAATCCACCTATGGATAATAGTGCTTTTGCCCATTTTAAATACATGAATCACAAAAAATACATATTACACTTACCTTTTCCAGGCACCCACGATGAAGGCCATCCTCATCCTCATCCTGCCCATGTCCCCCTCGGGTGCTACAAAACATACACAAGAATAAAAAGAGCACGCATAATGTCCCCTAACCCCTTAATCACCTTAGCGGTCATTAACCGCTATAGCCATTAAGGGGTTAACCCACCCTCACCCACCACTCGGGAGGCATAAACACCCTCCCCCACTACCCACCCTCACCCACTACCCACAGGGAGCCGTACCCACCCAGGCTTAGGGACAATACCCACTTCCCCCACCCCCGTTAACCACAATAAACATCACTATATTTAATAAACAATACATAACCCACCTCCTGTACCTCTCCCATAAATACCTGATTTATTCTTTTACTTACAGGGTTAATACCCCAGGCCCACGGGAGTCCTGATTGGGCCGTGTAAACAATATGATTTAGTAAAAAAAAATTAAAAAATGATGACGTCATTTAAAGGGAAGGAAGCCAACCAATCAGAATGGCTGAGCTTCATTTGCCTTTAAGATGACATCATTAAAACTATTATGGCCGGCGACACATAGTACGGTAGCCAATCAGAGCGTAGGAACGAAATCCCAACTCTGATTGGCTGAAGTACCATGTGACATGCTTTGGATGACGTCACATCCGTTCTCCCCAAAGCCTCTGTCACATGGTCTACTAGAGCCAATCAGAGTTGGGATTTCGTTCCCACACTCTGGCTACCGTACCATGTGTTGACGGCCATCTTTCTTTTGATGACATCATCTTAAAGGCAAAGGAAGCTCAGCCATTCTGTTTGGCTTGCTTCATTCCCTTTAAATGACGTCATCATTTTTATTTTATTTTTTAATAAATCACATGGTTTACACAGCCCAATCAGGGCCGTGTGAACCATTTTACGAAAATTTGAAGTCATAGGCCTATAAAAGCCTATGTCGTCTCATTTGGAAGCCAGTCGCCGAGGAGGACAGACCTCATCGAGGATGAAAAGGACCAGGGCATGGCAGAAGAAGATGTAAGAAGTACCCGGAGAAGAGGAAGAAGACCCCAAGGATTACAAATAGAAGAAAGAAGACACAGTTGGATTGTAAGGGGTTTTTTTTATGGTTACCTGTGGATTGGTTCCCTGGAATTTCCGTGAGTGGGCCATCTAATGGTAAGTAAACAAAATAAATGTATATTTTTTTTTACTTTTACAGTTTCTTTATTATTTTTTTTTAATGTGTTTTTTATAAATATCCATTTAATGCCCCTGAATTTATGTATGTCCCTATGGATATACATATATACAGGGACACTGAATGTTTGTATTGTATTGTATGTTTGGATGTAATGTCATTGTTTTTTATGCTCATTTATTGCCCCTGTATGTAATGTTTAGCTATATTTGCTAAACATACAGAGATAATAAAGGATTGTATTGCAAATGTTTATTTATATTCTTTTGATGTATTTTGCAGCTTTGGTTAGGAATTGGTGTGTGTAATTTAATTTTTATTTACTTACATGTAATTTTTAATGGTCGTCGCAGTAGTTTATTTCACGGGCTTGCTTTTTAATAATGGCTTATTTTTGGTAGTTAGATTTGTATGATGGTGGTTACTTTGAAGTAGAATTTTTTTCTCAATGGTTTGGATTTAGGAATTGAATAGTGAATTGTATAATTGATTTGTATTGTATTGTAATTGATTTTTTTGATTGATGTTAAATTTATTTATGTTTACTTGCTTAGTTTGTATTTGATTTTGTGAATGGCATTGTATGTTGTTGTTCATAGTTTATTTTATTTTGAACATAAATTTTGCATAGTGTTACATGATGCACAGATTAATTGCATCATGTACAAACTAAAATGCAATTGTTTGATAGACATTTGATATATATTTGTGTAGGTGCTGGTGTGTTGGGAGATGAGCTATAATTTATTTAGCAATGTGCTGCAGGTTAAATTTTAAGATGCAATGCTGCTGGTTTAATTTTATTATGCAGTGTGCAGATTTTGAGATTAAGATTTCATGTTTTTGTTTAAGCATGTTTATGTAATCCTTTACCATTTATTTGTATATTGGTGTTTTATATATATATAGGAAGGTTCTGTTTGTGGAATCGAAACGTTGGCGTTCTGAGTGTCTACATCTTTAATACAACAGAAGATATTGAAAAAGACACAGAAGCGCACCAAGGGTTAAGGAAGATGTATTAAACAGTTAGTATAATAAAAAGTAAAAACTTACACATCATAATAAAAATGTCCAGTAGCGGCCAGTGCATGAATGGTGAATCCAGGGGGATGGGTAGGCGCAGGAGGTATTGCCTGATGTTTGCAGTTCAGTCCCGCGCGCTGGGGCTGGCTTGCCCGGCAAGGCTCAGATCTTTCTTCCGGGTTGCGGCTGTCGCAGGACCCATATGGAGCTGCCCTCCGATCGCCTGCGTACTTCACGTCCCACTCGAGCAGGTAAACCAGCTCAAAGCTTCGTAAGATGCTGGGACTGGTACAACCAAACGTCTGGACACCAACAAGTACTGTATAAACTCCGCAATGCGTTTCACACTATTCAGTGCTTCATCAGGCTTATATAGAGACACCTATGGGGGGCCTTTTATGCAGACACTCCGATCCAATTACCCAATTAATTAATTAAATAACTAGATTTAAACGTAATATATACTATAGATGCTGAGTATCTAACAAGCTGGAAGTGTATGTAAACACTTACCTAAGGAAATGGGATGATTACTAGTGTGTGTATAAATCCACAACACAAAGGTACCATATAAAGATCAATTGAGAGGAGTGTTGAAATCCCATTCTGCTAAAGGCTGTCCCTGTAGGTGTTAAAAACATGCTTAATCATACATAATTAGTATCACTAAGCCACAATTAATACCATAGTTAACATAAAAAGTAAAAAATAAAAAATAAGGGATTGAATAAAGGGAAACGAAGAATAAGTGGGGTGGTGAAATACCAGGGAAGAAGGGAAAGGGCGATAGGGGGGGGAGGTGGGGGGAAAGGGTGGGGGGAAGGGGGAAACAGAAAGGGATAGGAGAAAGAAGGAGGGGTAAGTGAAATGAAAAGGGAGGAGGGGGGAGGGGAAAGAGAAGGGGGGATGGAGAAAGGGGGGGGAAAGAGAGGGGGGGAAAGAAAGAAAAAGGGAGAAAAGGGGAAAGAAAAGAAGAAAGGAAGAGGGGGGGAAAGAAAAAAGGAAGGGGGGGGGGAAGGGGAAGAAAAAAGGGGGGTGAGGGAGGGAGAGTGGGGGGGGGGGGAGAAACCTTTATTTGGGGAGGGAAGAACATTGAGGAAATAATACAAAGAATGACGCAACCAAAATCTCAATTATCTTAAAAAAGGTGTCAGTTCAACATAGTCATTAAGACCACCTGGATGTTTCGACTGTAGTGTAAAGATCCAAAACTGCTCTCTTTGGTTGGCAATTTGTAGGTCCCTATCTCCTGCCCTCACGTCACCCATAATCCTCTCAATCCCCATATATTGTACACCCACTGTACTACAATTGTGTACATCTTTAAAATGAGCAAATAAGTGAGTTAGGGGTTTGGAGGTTGCTTCTAATTTAGGGATATTGGAAATGTTGCGTAAATGCTCCATAATGCGTATTTTTAAATTACGCTTGGTTCTGCCCACGTATTGCAGTCCACAGCTGCATTGCAGAATGTACACTACATACGTGGACAGACAGTCAACGTAGTTGGAGATTTTGTATTCAAGCCCTGTGACAAATGATTTAAAAGATTTGTTGGTTAACATTTTTGGGCAAATCTTGCATTTGGTGCATCTATAATTACCAACCACTCCCAATGTGTCCCTCAAATCCTTTTTCCTAGATTTATCAGTGCCCTTTAATAAACTAGGGGCAAGGATAGTTTTGAGGGTTTGTGCCCTTTTAAAAACAATGGGTGTTTTTTTGGTAAGAAATTCTTTTAAAATGGGATCCATAAGTAGGATATGCCAATGTTTTGACAAAATCCCTTTTATAGATTTGTGTGATTGATTACATTTGGTGACAAAAAAAGGTGTTTCTTGTTTGGCTTGAATGTATTCCACAGTATTGGACTCTGTGGTATTTACATTAATAGCTGGTTGACCGGTAAGGATATTTTGTTTCTTTTTCATGATCTCTTGTTTTTTCTTATTCTTTTTTAATAGAGATTCTCTATTTTTGTTCAAAGCTTTATGGTAGGATTCAGAGATAAGCTTCTCTTGATAGCCCTTTTGTCTAAAGCGCTCTATGAGTACCTTGGACTGTTCCTTAAATCTATCAATGTTTGCACAGTTTCTTCTAATGCGAAGAAACTGGCTGTACGGAATATTAGTGATACATTTCTTCTCATGTCCGCTCTCAGGGTGTAAATAAGAGTTGACATTTGTTTCTTTAAAAAAGGTTTTAGTTAGGAGTGAATCCCCCTGAGTGTAGATAGTCAGATCTAGAAAGGTTATCTGGTCCTTCTGGATATCACTGGTAAAGGTGAGGTTAAAGTTGTTAGCGTTGATTTTATCAACAAAGCTGTCAAATGACGCCTTGTCACCGTCCCAGATGACCAGAATATCGTCGATGTATCTTCTCCACAATTTTAGTTGCGGAGGAGATGCACCGGAACTCCAAATGTGCAATGACTCCCACCATCCCATGTAAAGGTTAGCAAAAGATGGTGCAAAGCATGTCCCCATTGCCGTACCACAGTGTTGCAAATAAAAATCGTGCTGAAATAAAAAATAATTATGTGTAAATATGAATTCAATAGAATCGTGAATAAAGTGACGTTGAATAAGAGGGAGTGTGTCGTGGAGTGCTAAATAAAAATCTATAGCCTCCAGTCCACCCTGGTGTGGTATAGAGGTATAAAGTGCCTGAACATCCAGGGTAGCTAATAGGTATGTGTTGACCCAAGGAAAATCAGTGAGTAAGGTGAGTACCGAGGTTGTGTCTAATAAATGTGAGGGAAGTGTGGGCATCAGTGGTTGTAAAAAGGTGTCCACATATTGGGAAAGGTTAGCTGTGAGAGAGTTGATACCAGAAATAATAGGACGCCCAGGTGGATCAATAAGTGACTTGTGAATTTTTGGTAACTTATAAAGAATGGGGATGGTGGGAGCAGAGCAATAGATATATTCATATTCTCCCATGGTCAATACACCCAACTTTCGTGCCCCATTTAACATCAATTTTAAATCTACTTGATATTGTGTGGTTGGATCCTTAGGTAATTTGCGATATGATTTACTATCAGATAGCAATCTAATTGCTTCCTTACAGTAGTCAGTCCTATTTTGGAGAACGATAGCCCCACCCTTATCTGCCTCCCGTAAGATGACTTCTTGATTAGAATTTAATTGATGTAATGCTTGTTTTTCTTGGGCAGTTAGGTTATTAGTATATCTGCAATTCCCTTCCTGTGATAGACATAATGTCCCAAAGTGCTTCTCTACCAGTTTATTAAAAATCTCAATGTAGTGACCCCGAGAATGATATGGGTAAAATACTGATTGAGGCTTATAGTTGGTATGTAAACTGAAAACTCAGTATGGGCATCAATGAGGCCTTCATCAGCTAGGTTAGTAAGGTCAACTAAAGCAGCTTGTTCCTCAATGGTAAATTCCTCAATCTTGGAACACACATTGAGGGGTGCTGCTTCTGATGTACTTGGTGCAGTTGAGAAGTGTCTGCCCAATGTCAGTTTTCTTATACATTTTTGGAGGTCCACATACAGTTCAAAATTTTGAGCTTTACAATTGGGAGCAAATGAGAACCCCTTGCTCAACAGCATCATAAGAGTATTATCAATGGTAATAGAGGATAAATTAAAAAATACCATTGTTAATTAGTGTATTATTATCTGGGTAGGTTATTTGGAGGGGTGTGGGGATTCCTCCTCTCCCCCTTGTTCCTCTTCGGAACTCTCTCTCTTTTTCTGGATACTTTCTTTTTGGTCTCTGGTGGGTGGTTTGGATCCCAAGTTGGTATCGATTGTCTCACTTGGCTCAATCTGTTTAAAAAATCCTCATTTTGTGTTTCAGGCAGAGTGTTTAACACCTCATATATGTTTTGCAATGAGATTTGTGTGTCTTTTGGGTCTCTGTTAGTATTGAGATTTTTATTCTTATTTTTGTTTTCTTGTTGGGTCATAGTTCCCCTTGGATCCCTATGTGGTTCTCTGGGGTTACGTTCATGTTACAGGCAGCTTTTTTTTCCTATCTGATTTTTTACGTGAACTTTAAGCAAGATAGCAGGGGGAAAAAATCAACAGGCACGATATGGCAAATTTGAGCATGTACGATACAAAATGGGCTGATCTCCTTAGTGAATCGCGCCTCCGGCTTCACTTATAGCGGACGATGTTTTTTTTTCAGGTCAGCAAAATAGCTCGCTGCTTAGTGCATAGCCCCCATAGTTTGTCCTACAATAAAGTCGGTTACCTCAGGCCAGACTGCCTGGACCGGGAAAGGTCCGGGGGACCCCATATGGGGCAATACCCTCACCTCCCTCATGCCACGACCGGCACCCCAATCCAAAAATACCTGGCAACCTATAGAAACCGCGGTCCTCCATCTGGCATGGTCACTCGCATCCCGGTGCCCGGGAGCAAATCCTCTGGCCTTAACATATCAGGACGTACCTGGGTAATGGTGGCACTGGAGTCCAGCAAGCCGTCCGCTTGCCGGTCCCCGATGGTCACCTTCTGCAATGCTTCATCCGGACATCACTGGGCTGCATCCTCACTGACGCAACCTCAGATCTCCGCTGCTGGTCCCGAGGTGGAAAGTGCAGGTCCTCCCATGGACATCCTTCTGTTGGTTGATTCCGCGGCTGTGCTATGCACCTCTGTGTGGGCCATCCGCACATCTGTGACCGGCCTCGCAGCTGATTATCGTTGCCCCTGATGGGCAGTCTGGCCTGAGGTGACCAACCTTGTTGCAGGAAAAAAACGCCTCTCATGTCTAAACTCTGCAGCTTGGGATGCGTCACCTTCTGCTGAAGGCTTGTGGGTCCAATGAGGGGTGGTTTTGGCTACCTCGGCCGGGCTAGCAGCATTTTTGAGAGCCGCTCTCTTCTGCATTAACGCCCTGCTGGCCACATACTCATCAGTCATTCTTGCAGTATCCACATGGGTCTTTGGTTTGTGGTCAAAAACCCATGCCCTCACATCCGAGGGAAGCTGCTGTAGTAGCTGCTCCTGGAACATCAAGTCCAGCAGTGTATGGAACTTGGTGATCCCATAACCTTCCACCCACTGGGTCCCCTGCAAAGCCATGCAGGCACCATAATCCACATAGGATTCCCTTTGATTTTTCTCCCCAGTCCGGAATTGCCCCGGTACGCTTCTGGGGTGAGGGCATACTGTGTGAGCAGCATACTTTTTACATGACCATAGTCATTGGCATCCCTGCGTGGAATACCCTGCACAGTCTGCTTGGTTTTACCGGACAACAATGGATGCAGTCTCAGCACCATGTCCCGCCGTGGGAACCTGTACCTGAGACACTGCGTTTCAAAGTCATTGAGAAAGGCATCTCTCTCATCCGTGCCATCTACGAACTTGCTGAAGCTGTGGTGGTCCACCCGGAGAATATCCTGTTCCCCGTTGACAAGGTGGGATGATGGGGATTTTCCATGTACTGCAGCCAGCATCTGTATCCGCTCTGCTGCTGTAGCCCTTGTCACGGTAGAGTCAGGGTTATAATATAGACCTTATAATCTGGGTTGAATTGAATAAGACTGGGGCATAATAAAGATTTTTTATTCCTTAAAAGACAGATGAACACACAATGTTGGACAAATAACAGTTTGAATATAACACTTACTTGGGATGGGGGAGATGAAATGGCCCAGGACACAGGGCTAGCAGTTCATCCAGCAACATGATACAGTTCATAAAGGAACACAAAACGAAGACCCTGGGAATAGAGCTTGCAATCACTTATATGGGATTTAGTCTCTATCCCTTAACATTGGGCCTCAGGTATTGGATAACAATTACCTGGACCCAACTACCTCTTGCCAGCTCACGTTGGAAGCAGGAGGGTACTTGGTTGGCACATGCGCACATCCTTCCCAGTCAGAGTCCCATTTTCCGAGCCCCACACTAAAAAGTTGGTGTCTCAAAGTCTGCCATCTGGGAATCTGGACTGGGGAACTCGGACCAGAAGTGTGAATTATGGCCCTTAATGTAAACAGTCCAGACAATATAAGAGAAATGCTGCACACCTCAAAAAGAAAAATAATGATACAGTTACCGGTGCTCCAGTGTTTGCACGAAAGCCTGCGATCAGTCCTGAACAGATGAACAAAGGAACATAGGGCACAACGGGTTTAGGCAATCAAACTCATTTATTGAGCCAACACAGTGTTTGCTCAATAAATGAGTTTGATTTGCTAAACCCGTTGTGCCCTATGTTCCTTTGTTCATCTGTTCAGGCCTTAACGTAAACAGCCATGTCCTGCACTTTCTCCACCCTGAATCTGTACTCAATCTGGGGGAGTGATCCTTTGATCGGAGCTTGCTCCTCAGACAGGCAGGTGCACTCTGGCCATTAGCATACCTTATGGGCCAGTAACGTTCACGGGTTTTACAGTAGGCAGAGTAATACTGTAAGCCTATAACAATTTATACATATAAAAATATTGCGTTCTGTTAATCTGAGAGGGCTTAAAATTGCCATGCCATCATGCCGGGGGTGTGACCACATGGTGGCCAAATTTCAGCCTTCTAGATATCACCGAACCGGAGATCGCATATTTGGTTTAAACAGTATTTTAAACCAGCTATCCTTTTCCCCCCATGGCGGCCAATAGCGGCGACCGTAAAATATACACCTAAACTACTCCTTTCGGTTAGTCCGAGAGGGCTGAAAATTGCCATGTAATCATGCCGGAGGAGTGACTGCACGGTGGCAAAATTTTCAGCTTTCTACGCCCCACCGAACCGAAGAAAGGAACATCAGTTTTAATCATTTTTGAAGCCCAGCATCATTTTTGTGCTGTTGCAGCAGCCCTTTAAAGTTTGCATATGACCACATGGGGGCTCTGTGGCATTGCCGGTACTCCTGGCAAATGGTGGCCCCACGGGCGGGAAAGGGGAACAAAGGATCATAAACACTAGTACACCATTAACCATTGCCCTCCCGACCTGATCCCTGTGTATGTGTTTGGTGCAACAACGTAGTAGGGCGGGAACATATGAAACAGGGGGAAACACATATTGTGCTGAAGCAGGGGAATGCATACAGATTATCACACATAATTACATTAACCCCTCGTCTCCTGCACGATGGTAGGGGTTGCCAGCTGGGGGGTAACCCCTTTATTTCCTGGCTAGCAACCACATCGTTAAAGCCCATTCTCCCCATGTGACCAGGAGAGCTGTGAGCCCAGTGGTGGTAAGTCCGTCTGCAACGACCACCTCCCCCGCACCCTCTGGTGCCAAGCCACCAATATTCAGGTGGTCACCCGCTCCCTCCCCTTTTCCTTGCAGAGCCAGAGCTGGATCGACCTCCTGCAATCCAGGCTGATTGGTGTCCACTGCAAATGCAGATAAGGGGCCAGGCCCCTCCATTTGAGCCATTCTGACTTCGTGATTCTCCTTGTCCTCCTCCAGCTGTGCCTTTGATCGAGCGTCCGTCGGCAATCCATATCCTGCACATATCTCCACAATCCACTCCCGGTCCCAGGATCAAAACCTTCCTGAGCGGTTACTCATGATGTAATGGTTAGCACAGAGGTATGGGCAAATGGAACAGTGTAATATCTTGTGCTCTTGTGAAGAGTGTGTAAGTTACCACTTGTCCGGAGAGCTCGTAATTATCGAGTTACCCCACTATGTTATTGTAAAAAAATAGGGTTAATCAGCGCATTAATAAAGGCAGAATGCTCGGCTGGTTAACCGTACTTCGTATTGGGGATGAAGGGGCTAATTTTATATGCAATACACATGTACTATTTTCCCCTCTGTACCTTATTGTCCCCATTTTGCAGGATTGTATAGGCCTGCGGTAATGTATTGCATTGTATACCTGCATTACTGGATTTTGGACACAAGATGACGCTGCGAGCCAAGCCGCAAGTTAATTGGAGAAGTGTGGCGCGGTCTTTTTGTTCCATTAAGTAACATACTGTAGGTACCCATTACTGAGGCTTGAACTCGCAACCGCAAGGTCAATTGAATCAAAGGGTTGCGGTTTCAGTCTCAAGTGGGTACCAGTTACAATGTATCCAGTCCCGGTTAGTAGCATAACTTGAAAGGAGGCAGGCAATTGCCGTGGGAACTTGGCTCACCGCAAGTCAATTGACGTGGGATCTCGGTTAACCGCAAGTCAATTGATGTGGGAAGCCCATAGCAAGCATTGCCGGCTCAAGGAGAAGCCCCTAACTCGGGAACGGAATGGGCTAGCACCCTGATTTTTGGTGTGCAGCCCCAGAGTACCACCCCAAGCACACACATATTAAAAGTATAACTTTAGAAGCAGTCGAACATATATTTTTAATAAAGTGCCTTTCTGGCTGCAGTTTTAAAAGTACAGGCAGGATACATCTTTCCTACTTGCCTTTGAAATGCATGCAGTGACCAAATGTTTTAACACCCATGAGCTGGGGCCCTTTTGTCTGCAGACTTCAGAGAACCACTGCTGAGGCAGTGCCTATGGGTCTTGGGGAGTGTTGCAAATTAAAGCCCCCAGAGCCAGAAGGAGTGAATTAGCCAGGATGGTCACTAAATAGGAGATCCTGTTAGTCATCTGGGCTAGTTCACACCTTAAGACAAACTCCTAGCCTGGGAGACGCCAGGGAAAAGGGGAGTACCCATATGGTAAGCAGCCATGGTGTCAGGTAAGCACAGGCGCTGTACCAACCGGAAATCCCTTTAGTGCCCACTCTGCAAAATGTGGGCAAGTTGGGGATTGGTGAGTGGGAAATTCGTGGAGAGATGTACGGGATATGGCTTAACGACAGACGGTCGTTCCAAGTGTCAGCTGGAGGAGGACTTAGAAGAGTATGTGGAGGTCCCTCCAACTCCAGGGCTGCAAGGACAGGGGGAGGATGATGATGACCACCCGGTTGTGGGTGTCTTGGTGCCAGGGGAAACAAATGGGTTCACGGCTGCCGGACTGCCGGCCTCTGGACTCGGCGCACTGCGCGCCACCTGGGGAGAGGAGGTCAGCTATGAACAGAGGGTACAGCTCCTCACCATAGTGGTTGGAATGGCCTGCACTCCCACCTTGTAAATGGGGAACAAGATCTTTTCCGGCCAGACCACCAGTGCTTTAGCAAGTTCATTGATGGCACGGATGTCCTGGACTAATTTCTAAACGATTTTGAGAATCAGTGCGGCCGGTTCCGAATACCAAAGAGGGACTGGGTAGTCAAAATACGACCACTATTATCCGGCAAAGCAAAAAGGACTGTGGAGGAGCTTCCCGGCGTGGATGCAGATGACTGTGGGCATGTAAAGCGTAAGCTGCTGGTCCAGTATGCCCTGACGCCCGAGGGGTATAAGAGCAAGTTCTGGACGGGGGATGGGAACCCCGGGGAATCATTTGCAGACTGGTGAGGCACGGAACACAGTGGGTCACAGGGTATGGGGCTACCAAATACCATACCTTACTGGACCTTATGTTCCAGGAGCAGCTGATGCAGCGGTTTCCCCCCACTGTAAGGGCTTCGATCTTTGACCGCAAGCCTAAGAACTGGGAGGACGCTGCAAGGATGGCTGATGAATTTGTGGCCAGCAGGATTGCTTTTGATGAGCCAGCAGTTCCCAAATTAGGGGCCCAAGAAGCCCAGGGAACTAAAACTACCCCTCAGTGTTCAATTAAAACTACAGCAGCAAGCAAAATGCCAAATGCTGCAGAATTTAAACACGAGTGGAGGTGTTTTTCCTGCAACAAGGTTGGGCACCTTAGACCCAATTGTCCGGACCGGGACTGGTCCGCAGGACCCCATCAGGGGCACCGCTCCCAAGCAGCAAAACCAGTTGCCCGTGTGTGACTGGCACTATCGGAGGGACCAAGCGCAGCCGTCATGCCAGCCAACAGAGGGATGAGCACGGAGGCACCAACCATTGCCATCTCAGGACCTGCAGTGGAGAGCGGAGAGCATCAGGTTGCACAAATCGGGTTGCAACGCAACGATGCCCGGCAGAAGCATTTGTGGAGGGTGACCATCGGAGGCCAGCAAGCAGACAGGTTTATGGACCCCGGTGCCATCGTGACTCTGGTTCGCCCTGATATGGTGCAGCCAGAGAATTTGATCTCGGGCACTGGGAGGATACATTTTCCTACTTGCCTTTGAAATTCATCCAGTGACCAAATGTTTTAACACCCATGAGCTGGGGGCACTTTCTTATGCAGACCTCAGGGACTCCCTGTGGAGGCAGTGCCTATGGGTCTAGGGGCGTGTTGCAAATGAAAGTCCCCAGAGCCAGAAGGAGTGAATTAGCCAGGATGGTAGCTGAAAAGGAGATCCTGTTAGTCATCTGGGCTAGTTCAACCCTGAAGACCAACTCCTAGCCTGGGAGATGCCATGGAAAGGGGAGTACCCATATGGTAAGCAACCATGGTGTCAGATTAGCACAGGCGCTGTACCAACCGGAAATCCCTGTAGTGCCCACTCTGCAAACTGTGGGAAAGTTGGGGATTGGTGAGTGTTAAATTCCAACGAAGGGGATTGGGCGGGTATGTTGGAAATATGATCTCAGACCCTATATACATGCCCCCCGAGCAATCCCGTTATCTTTCTCTTACAATGTAATTGAATTTCCACATCGCTTCTAAGAGCGGATAAGAGCAGTAGCAACAATCACGGAACAACACAAGTTAATTTCATCAGAACCATGGACAGAACTCTGCTTCAGGATTTCGTTAGTGCTGGGGGTTATCTAATGAACCCCAATGGACCAGAACGAACTTTGCACTATTCAAGGACATATTGGGCTGGCAATTTGCACCCCTTGCAATGGGACCGCACTTTAAAAGACATTGGGCCTCATGCAGTAAGCGACGAATATGTGAAATCGGCAAGCTTACCGATTAGTCATGTTATTGGTGATTTTCCGTCTCCGTATGCAGCAAGTGCCGAATGTCTTCAAAATGAAGCCGAAAACAAATCCGCCCACTCTCACGATGATTTGCCAATCACACACAGGTGTATCGGCGTGCGTGGCGGGGTGCTGTTAGGTTGGCCAATCAAAAATCTTGCTGAATCAGGCGAAGCAAGCATGTATTGGATAGCGCGCCATATTTAAAGGCAACGTGTACTGTTAATCATTCTCTGTGTTGTTGGGAGTGAGAGAGAGAGAGACGCACAGAGCTGGGCGATTTAATATTTGCATATTGACTGAGAGACTTGTTGTGTATTGTGAAAGCTTTGTCCTTTGTTGTTTTGTTTACATCTTTGTCTTGTTTTCTATGTAGAAGTGTTTCGTGTGATTGGCTGTACATTTGTTTTCTGTTTTTTGTGAGTGCTGTAAGTATGCCGCAAAGCGTGGGAAGAGTGATGCTGGTGGGAGTGGTAGTGCTACTCGTGCGAGTACGTGTCAGAGTGAACGTACTGTTGAGGTGAGTGCTGTTGCTAGGAGTGCGAGTGCTGTTGCTGGGAGTGGGAGTGCTGTTGCTGGGAGTGGGAGTGCTGTTGCTGGGAGTGGGAGTGCTGTTGCTGGGAGTGGGAGTGCTGTTGCTGGGAGTGGGAGTGCTGTTGCTGGGAGTGGGAGTGCTGTTGCTGGGAGTGGGAGTGCTGCTGGTGGCTCAGTTGCTGATGGGGTGTCTGGTGGTGGCGTGCTTGCTGGTGGCCAGCTTTTGGAGTCTCTTCCATTGGAAGAAGGAGAGTCCAGTCAGCAGCAGCCAAGCTCTGAGCCTAAATGTGCTCGGAAGAAACGTGTGGAGAAGACACGTAATCCTCGCTTCAATGACCAAGAAAATAGGGCTCTTGTCACTGGGATTCTGGAGCACTATGACAGTCTCTATGGACATTTACTAGGTAAGTGTACCTTTCCATTTATTCTTCAAATACATGTGATCCTAGGTCATGTGAGTTTTGTTAATATGCAAATATGGGTACAGAATATCTTTCTATGTTAATTAGTGTGGAAACACATCTTTTTATTATGCGTTACAAGGACAACAAAACTCAGGCGTACAATTTGCGATAACTGCATACAATATTAATGAAACCTTGCTTACATGTATAGGTTTAGTAGTGAATGCTCATGTGCTTCACATATTACACCTACTGTAAAACAGCATGTTTGCTTTCTCTTGTAACAGCTAGCAGTGTAGGAAACTGGTGGTTGTATTATTATGAATTAACGTCATATATTTTGTATGTTTTTCAAGCGCGGACAAGTTCATCAAGCAAAAAAGAAATGTGGGACACAATAGTAATTGGTGTCAATGTGTGTGGGAATCGTGTCAGGGTCAAGGAGAATTGTCGCAAGAGATTTGACGATATTAGGGCAAAATTAAAAAAGAAAATACAAGACCAACGCGTGCATGCTTCTGGCACTGGAGGTGGCCCGCCACCACAGCGTCTGATATTAACTCCATTGGAGGAGCTGCTTCGGGGAAAATTACTTCCCGTCGTCGTGGAGGGTTTGCCCGGTGACAGGGACATCGGAATTTATCCCTCACAATTTCCACCAGGTGAGAAATCTTACTGTACTAGGCGTGTCCCTGCTTACAGTTATTTTAAACATTTCCGCTGCTTTTTATAGTGTCTTCCCAATATAAGCATACCTACATCTATATATGTATATGTCTGTTTCTCTCTCTATATATATATATATATATATGTGTCAAATTAGACATATATGTTGTAGTCCTACTAAAAGCAGTAACTAATATACCACGTTGCATTGCGTGCTCATTTGCATGTGAATTCCCACAATGCTTTGCTGCAGTGGAAGCAATTTATGGTGGGCGAAGATGGGGAACAACAGGGTAGCACACATGTGTAACACATGCTAATGAGAAATTATTACTAGCTACTGTTACAGAACATAAATATGTATAATATTAATGTGTATATTATTTATTTAACTCATACAAACACGACATTACTGGCTATTCTAATCATGCATCGAATATATTGCATGCAACGGCCTAGAAACATCACTAGCACAAACAAATGTCTAGTTGTTTATTAAAAGGTCCATTTTTGCTTTATGTCATATACAGGCAGCATAATGAGGCACACGTAGCATATGTTATGTCATTGTGTTCATAACTTGCACACTTCAGACGACTATTTTGCTCCTCTACCATTGTGTTAAAGCAGCTGCAATGAATATGTCATCACAGCATACACGTCAACAGAGGGGGTGGGGTTCAGCACACACCCAAATTACAGGGTCATTTTACGGTCAACTTAGTTCACACCATTTTCCCCTGTTTGAAGTAATTGTAAGGTCTGCCTGATTAGGGTTTTTGGGGAAGGGAATACCGTTCTTACAACCTGACTAGCAAAACTGAAGGTAATCACACTCATTTGAAAGCTTAACTCTATGTACTAAATCCCCCAACAAGTCATTACTTATCAAACCGTACGTCACACATTCGTTCACTCATATCTATAGTTGAACTGATATCAACAACACATTATCACACACTGCATGTGTTGTGTTGTTGAGTGACAGCCACATACAGGTGTGCCACAGCTTCTATTAATGTACCACACATATCCTCTACCAAAAACGAATCTTTTTGCTATATGACCACCTTCATGATAACCATTGTGAATGTTCATCTCATGATACTTATGTACATTATGATACTGATATGACTACACAACATATGATTTGTATCTACAAATTTAATCAATTTATCCTAACGCATTACTGCAGAAACATAGTATGTTGTATGTTAGGGAACTCAAAAGTTCTAAGTACACAGGCATGTACATTGTTATTACAACTATTTATGTTCACTTTCTCACACACATTTTCGGTTAAGGAACTGATGCTGTTAGTTACTCATAAATACAGAACATACAATAACTGTTTGTTCAATATTTACACATGTAAATGTACAACTGATGTTATTGTTATATATATAGTTGCCCCTGGAGGACATGTGTCACCTGAGATGGAACAAGTGTCTTCACCTGGGTCATGCAGCTCAACACACCTAGAAGGTGGGTGTATGAGGTGGTGGCCATATAATATGTGCACTTCTATATGTTATGTTGTCATGTTCATTATTTGTTTTGCACATGTTCTTTAAATAGGATTACTTAGTGTCAGTGAAAATTAAGTTTAAGACAACATTTATTGTGTTTGTGATGTTAAGTATCATGTAGGAGTTGTGAGTTTAGAACAACTTTTCATTCATTCTTATTTCATACTGAGTCCAAACATTATTCGTAAGTCAAGGTAGTTTTTAATGGGACGTTATAAAACGTATGGAAACATGTTAGTTGTCACTTATGACACAGTATAATTACATAGTAAAACAGCAGAGATTAACATGCCATTTCATAATGTGTACATTTATTTTTAGAACATGATGATGAAGATGATGATGATGAAGATGATGATGATGCCACCATAGACACAGAAATGCAACCAAGTGACCATGAAGAGGTTCCCATTGAAACAGTTACACAGCCAATTCGTCCATCAAGTAACACATACGATGCAATAGTAGCTTCAGAGGGAAAAATTGTGGAAGCTGAAAATCGTCGCCATTCAGATCTGATGACAGTGCTCGAAAGGATGATTTCACTGCAGGAAGAAACTATATCACAATTGGCACATCTCCACAGAGTCTTCATTGAAGTGCCTAAACAAATGCAAAAAATAAACACGTCATTAGAAGCAATGGTTGTGCAGCAAACCCAAGCTAATTACTTGAGAATGACTACTGTACCAAATTTCAACTTCAACACCTCACAGGCAGGATCTTTACATGCTGGTAATTATTCACCACATGCATCTGATGTTCATTCCCCAGGTTGGAATGTTACCGGTCAAGTAGCAGACATTCTGTGCAGGTTCCTGACGACATCCTACCGCTGCCATCTGTAGAAAATCAGGAGCTGACACCTACAAAGGAGGCGACAAAAACAAAAAACCACAAGCACTTACTACTGACCAGGAAACATGAAACGGACCAACCATGTGTTGTGCACGGTGTACCAACTTGCTCACATGTGTCACTACCCACAAGCCCTGTCGGTGAGTCAATGCCCACAAGCCCTGTCCGTGAACAGTCACTGGCCACAAGCCCTGTCGGTGAACAGTCACTGCCCACAAGCCCTGTCCGTGAACAGTCACTGGCCACAAGCCCTGTCCGTGAACAGTCACTGCCCACAAGCCCTGTCCGTGAACAGTCACTGCCCACAAGCCCTGTCGGTGAGTCACTGCCCACAAGCCCTGTCCGTGAACAGTCACTGCCCACAAGCCCTGTCGGTGAGTCACTGCCCACAAGCCCTGTCCGTGAACAGTCACTGCCCACAAGCCCTGTCCGTGAACAGTCACTGGCCACAAGCCCTGCCCGTGAAGTGCCAGAGGCCACAAGCCCTGCCCGTGAAGTGCCAGAGGCCACTCAAAGTGGCTCTGTTGTGCCTAAAGTTGTTGCTAAACGAAAAAGGAAAATCCAAGAGACAACAAGCAGGCCTGTTACTCGCTCTCAAAAGGAAAAAAAATAATAAATGTTATAATTCACTAAATATGTCTTTGGCCTTGTTTTGTTGACTTCAGATTATCTCATGAATATTGTATGTATGCTGAAGACCTGTTGTTTCCAAACTTTCAAGTATGTTCTTGTACACGTGAAGTTTTGGAAATGTTAACAGTCCTAATTAATGAATAGTGTTATTAATATTGATGTATTAATCATCTGTTCAGTAATGGTCCACCAGGAGCCAGTTGCTATGTTTAGAGAAGCTGCCATTGACTTACCTGCAAAACATTGTATTTGGGTGTGTTACTTGATGTAATCATTGCATGTTAATATTATTCACATGCAATTAAAAACACACATGTATTTAACTGCAAACATCTTTCTTGTCCGTGTACAGCAGGATTAAGTGTAAAATATTACTTACCTTCACCTTGCTTGCCCATTGTAATGTTGTCCTTTAATCATTTATGTGTTCTTGTTTCAAGAACATATCTGTGAATGTATACTAATATATATGTAGTATGTATGGATATATGTACACACACACAGTGTGTGTGTGTGTATATATATATATATATATATATATATATATATATATATATATATATATATATATATATATATATATATATATATATATACACACACACACACACACAGTGTGTGTGTGTGTGTGTGTGTGTGTGTGTATATATATATATATATATATATATATATATATATATATATATATATATATATATATAGTCAGGTATGGAGATTAGCACTCACGGTTTTGTTGCAGGAGGCAGATGCTTGTCCCATAGAGAGTATGTAGACATATGGAGACCAGGGGATCCTGATATCCAAAAAGAGACAGCACACTGCAGGTATGGTATCAAAAAAGTGTATTCAGTAACACAAGGCCGCCAACGTTTCGGTCCTCCCAACGGGACCTTCCTCAGGGCAGTGCAACTACAGACTAACACAAGCACCCATATATACCCCTTAACACATACTAAAAAACACCTGAAAACAATCATGAACTCCAAATTGTAATCCCAGATACAACCCACATTTCTAAACAGCCAATCCAACATACTGATACTGGTACGCACCAATGAGAGAACCTGATCTATGCATATGTGTACCTAGTCACATGATCAAACCTTGATAACAACATAATGACATCACAGCGCATCCTGTTTACGTAACCATGACTACTTGAAACATCTAATGATATTAGGTCGAGGGGGACAGAGACGCAAACCCGCACGCGCCAGAAAGCCTGCCTACAGATCGGGTGTGCCAACAAGTGACACTGACTTCTCTGATAATACTGAGGGCTCTGGAAGTGATTTTTTAGGTCCCACAGAGGCCAGACACGCCAAACCCCCGTTTTCAGAAGCAGACGGAAGGGACCCACCAGGTGAGGTGGGAGAAAATTGGCGGTATCCAGAGCGCGAAAACCTGGAGAGGCAGAGGACCTCGCAGTCGCAGGCCACCACGGTAATATATAATCTGACTGACGTTACCCTGACCGCGGCGCAGCTAAGCGTCCCCCACAAAGGCCTCAGTTTTGTACCCACTCACATTCAACACAGTTTTAACTGGGAAGTCAAAATGTACAAATTTAATAGACAATTGAGACTTAAAGACTTCTTTATCAAGCAGCCCCTACCAAGCACCTCTGTCAAGGCCAACACCTTTAAATGCAGCAGCAATTTTGATCCACAAACTAACAACCACAGTATAGCAGCCTTTATGAATGTTCTGGATAAAGAAACTGTCACACAAAATAAGACCAAGAGAGTAAGCTATCATAATATCACGAGAGAAGAAAAATCAGCGATTGACGCATTGAAAAACAACAAAGAGATCATTATCCGCGCAGCGGACAAAGGGGGTGGCATTGTGTTACTCAAATATGTGGAGTATAAAAAGGAAATAGAGAATCAACTTTCTATTTCATCCACATATAGATGCTTACCAACGGATCCTACGGTGGAGTATAAAAAGGAGGTGGATTCGATCATACAGATGGGGGTTGTAAACAACTGGATTTCTGAGGAAACGGGCAGATTCCTGACACAACCCTCTCCACGAATGCCCATCCTATACACCTTGCCTAAAATACACAAATCGGCCACAAAACCACCAGGAAGACCTATTATTTCTGGAAGAGGATCGCTATGCCACCCATTATCTCAGTTTATTGATTTTTTCCTCCAGCCCATGGTCATGAGTATGAGCTCCTATGTCAAGGATACAACTGATTTTATTTTACAGCTTGGCGACATCAGACTGGAAAATAAGGATTGCATTCTGGTCACCCTTGACGTGAGTAGCCTTTATACCAATATCCCCCACCAGGAGGGGCTTGAAGCGGTCAGATCAAAGTTCGGGACCTTTGTAGCACATGCAGGTCCACAGGTGGAATTCCTTATGCTACTCATGGAAATCATTCTTAACAAAAACTATTTCCGGTTCGAAAGAAGCGTCTATTTGCAATTAAGTGGGACCGCGATGGGGTCCAATATGGCCCCGGCATATGCAAACCTTTTCATGGATGTATATGAACACACACACATCCTACATGATGCCCCACACGCGGTATGCATCAAAAAATATCTAAGATATATAGACGACGTCTTCCTTATATGGGATGGTTCAGAGACTGCATTGTTAGAATTTATAGAACACTTGAATCATATTCCATCTACCATCAGATTCACAGCACAGTTCAGTCATTCACAGATTTCCTTCCTGGATACCATCGTGTACAAGTCGGGTGAAGGCCTGGCCACTAGGCTTTATCACAAGGATACAGACAGGAACACGCTACTGTATGCCACTAGCCACCACCCAGCACCACTCAAGAGGGGTCTCCCCTTCTCACAGTTACTCAGAGTAAAAAGAATAACGTCTAATCCGGATGAATTAGAACCAGCTCTCTTGGCCATGGCGGCACGCTTCCAGGACAGGGGTTATGACCGCAAGGATATCAGCGAAGCCCTGATCAAAGTAAGGAGCATCGACAGGCAATCTCTGCTGCGACCGAGCACGAATAAACCTACGGAACAACGTTGCCATTTCATCAGCACTTACTGTACGGCGTCCAACCGCATCAAGCGCAGTATACACAAGAACTGGCATATCCTAGCGAATGACAACAAGATTGGCAAACTCTGTAAAGATCCACCACTGTTCTGCTACAAGCGAGGACGCAATTTAGGAGATATGTTGACACAAGCGGACCCAGTGGACAAGTATGGACACTCTAAAACCTGGCTCGAAAGAAAACCAGGTTCATACAGATGCCACGGTTGCACCAATTGCAGTTTCATGCAAACTGGAGCTAGTTATACCCACCCGCATAGTGGGGTACCGATTAAGATCAAGAATTTCCTAAACTGTGAGTCTCGTTTTGTCGTATATATGATCACGTGCCCCTGTGGGCTGCGCTACGTGGGGAAAACTACACGGATGCTGAAGGAGAGAATAGCCATCCATCGCTCCACGATCAGGAAAGCATTGAACAGCAAGGATGAACAGAGTGAGCTTAAATATCTGCCGGTTGCAAGACATTTTAAAGAACAACGGCACTCACTAGCCACAATGCGATGTATGCCTATATTACAGGTACTGCCACCACCCAGAGGGGGAGACAGGAACAAGTTGCTTCTGCAACAAGAGGCAAGACTAATATACGAGCTCAAGACCATATCTCCTTACGGACTAAATGAAGATCTGAAATTAGGCTGTTTTCTGTAAAAATCATATACAAATTCTGTAGTGTGAATATTTTTGGGTATAGTGATTGTTTTATTGTTACATTATCTCATTGCGCATTGTACCCGTTACGCATTTTTCTCCATCCCCCCTTCTTTTCCCCCCCCCCCCCTCCATTTTTTTGCATTTCTTTGCATTTTTTTGCATTTTTTATGCATTTTTTTGCAATTTTTATTCACTCATTCACTTTTGGGTGTGTAGTCACACTCGGTGTCCATCTTTTAAACAACTCACAGTCCACTATTGGTTGCATGTGGATACATCAGCACTTTAACCATCTGTACATCTGGATGGGCTGGTTGGTACTACAGGCTTTAGCCATGCCACTTTGTAGTAGACATACATGTATATATTACGTTTTTTTTTCTGGGAGTCTAATATATTGATTACGGTAATTACACCAACACTCTACAAGATAGGGCTATACATATGCCATGAATTACCATGTCCTTCTGGAATACAGTTATCTATGTTATAGACATTAACTTTATGATTTTGGTTTTATTGTGGGCCTGATTTCAGGTTCACCCATGCATTTCAAATGTTTAACCTTTAATTACTTTGTTACAGACATTGCCACTATTCGTGCTTAGTATGCTACTGCCATCTTTATTGTGCCCATGTTTCCGTTTCAGTTCTGGCCATTACGCAGTTTGAGCAACAGCCTCATGCTCTTTAATACTGCTTGAGCTATTTGCGCAGCGTTGCGCATGCGCATTAGCACAGATACATGCATACCCTCTGTTGCAGTAGTCAGGGACGCGTTCGGGTTGTCAGCAGCACACTGCGCATGCGCGGTTACGCTCCACGGCGTGCATTGTATGAGAATCACCCGCTCTCCATGCACAACAGGTTGGGGAAGTGTTTAGACCCAACGGACGCGCTGCCATTATGCGATTTATGATTGACTGCCCGTTACACCCTGACCACTGCTCCCTGGACAATGTGCATGCTTTGCAGGACCATTTGCATTAACGTATTCATTTACGGGCACGCTTTGTAACATCCACAGTATGTATCTCCAAGCACTGATGGCGAGTTGCTGTTCAGGCTATGCATTTTATATGTATTTTAACCATTTATGCGCATTTGAATATCATTAGATGTTTCAAGTAGTCATGGTTACGTAAACAGGATGCGCTGTGATGTCATTATGTTGTTATCAAGGTTTGATCATGTGACTAGGTACACATATGCATAGATCAGGTTCTCTCATTGGTGCGTACCAGTATCAGTATGTTGGATTGGCTGTTTAGAAATGTGGGTTGTATCTGGGATTACAATTTGGAGTTCATGATTGTTTTCAGGTGTTTTTTAGTATGTGTTAAGGGGTATATATGGGTGCTTGTGTTAGTCTGTAGTTGCACTGCCCTGAGGAAGGTCCCGTTGGGAGGACCGAAACGTTGGCGGCCTTGTGTTACTGAATACACTTTTTTGATACCATACCTGCAGTGTGCTGTCTCTTTTTGGCTATCAGGATCCCCTGGTCTCCATATGTCTATATATATATATATATATATATATATATATATATATATGATTTGTACTATCTAAACTGGTATAGATGTATTTTCAGAAAACATACACTTCATGCTTCCTTGTGAAAACACAGTATTTTAATAATACAGGCCTAATGTTTGTGAAATATACTAACTGTGAGCCTATAACAGTATTGGCCTAAAACAAATGTTTATTACTTAATTCACTCATGTTTATCACCATTTAAATAGGTTTCATACAAGGCCTACTTACTGCCATCAATATGTTCTGTGTACACCTGCATTACAGAGATGTTATTGGTTGTAACACTACAGGCCTTCTAAATTCAAAAAAACCCTTGTTTGATTGTAAATCACATTTACCAGACAGGTCAATGCAATAGGCCATAAAACATTTTAAGCCTCTATTATTTAAACCTTTAAATAAATCACACCAATATAAAAATCCTTCTTTACATATAAACCCTTAAATATTGTAATATACACACACATTAAAAGTTTGGTTTTACAGACAATATATATATATATATATCTATATATATATAGATATATATATATTTATGAGAGAGATATATATATCTACATATACACACATACTTAAACTCTGATGCAGACAGGGAGTTAACCAGACTTTCAAATAGACACAGAAATTTATGGAAAAAAAAAAATTACTTTTGCAAGTGTGTGTGTATTTCATTATATGGCTGTGTAAGCACTATTTTCATAAAGTGGACAATGTTTTTTTCCTCAACCCACAATGTTTCTTAATTAAAAGTCTACAAATGTTTTGAGAAAGTAGATTAAAGTTGCTACATGTTGGTCAGTCAAATGGCTATCAGAAACCACAAATGTGAAACCAATTATTTCTAGACCTCCAATTGGGGCTTGAAACAAGGAGTACAAGTTGAAACATTGTGTGACCTTGAAAAGGAAAGACACAAAATAGTTAGCATTTGAACCATTTCATTATTATGAGCAAAGAACATAGAACTGCACACATCATTTCTGTTAATCTGCAATGGCTGATGATTTATGTACAAATATGCATCCACACAAGGGGTAAAAACTGATGATTGCAGAAGCGATAGTGTCAAGTGCGGACCAGATGCCAACGTGGGACAAATCTATGATTTGATTAGAGCGAACCCCAATGGACCAGAACGAACTTTGCACTATTCAAGGACATATTGGGCTGGCAATTTGCACCCCTTGCAAAGGGACCGCACTTTAAAAGACATTGGGCCTCATGCAGTAAGCGACGAATATGTGAAATCGGCAAGCTTACCGATTAGTCATGTTATTGGCGATTTTCCGTCTCTGTATGCAGTATGTGCCGAATGTCTTCAAAATGAAGCCGAAAACAAATCCGCCCACTCTCACGATGATTTGCCGATCACACACAGGTGTATCAGCGTGCGTGGCGGGGTGCTGTTAGGTTGGCCAATCAAAAATCTTGCTGAATCAGGCGAAGCAAGCATGTATTGGATAGTGCGCCATATTTAAAGGCAACGTGTACTGTTAATCATTCTCTGTGTTGTTGGGAGTGAGAGAGAGAGAGACGCACAGAGCTGGGCGATTTAATATTTGCATATTGACTGAGAGACTTGTTGTGTATTGTGAAAGCTTTGTCCTTTGTTGTTTTGTTTACATCTTTGTCTTGTTTTCTATGTGGAAGTGTTTCGTGTGATTGGCTGTACATTTGTTTTCTGTTTTTTGTGAGTGCTGTAAGTATGCCCGCAAAGCGTGGGAAGAGTGATGCTGGTGGGAGTGGTAGTGCTACTCGTGCGAGTACGCGTCAGAGTGAACGTAATGTTCAGGCGAGTGCTGTTGCTAGGAGTGCGAGTGCTGTTGCTGGGAGTGGGAGTGCTGTTGCTGGGAGTGGGAGTGCTGTTGCTGGGAGTGGGAGTGCTGTTGCTGGGAGTGGGAGTGCTGTTGCTGGGAGAGGGAGTGCTGTTGCTGGGAGTGGGAGTGCTGCTGGTGGCTCAGTTGCTGATGGGGTGTCTGGTGGTGGCGTGCTTGCTGGTGGCCAGCTTTTGGAGTCTCTTCCATTGGAAGAAGGAGAGTAGAGTCAGCAGCAGCCAAGCTCTGAGCCTAAACGTGCTCGGAAGAAATGTGTGGAGAAGCCACGTAATCCTCGCTTCAATGACCAAGAAAATAGGGCTCTTGTCACTGGGATTCTGGAGCACTATGACAGTCTCTATGGACATTTACTAGGTAAGTGTACCTTTCCATTTATTCTTCAAATACATGTGATCCTAGGTCATGTGAGTTTTGTTAATATGCAAATATGGGTACAGAATATCTTTCTATGTTAATTAGTGTGGAAACACATCTTTTTATCATGCGTTACAAGGACAACAAAACTCAGGCGTACAATTTGCGATAACTGCATACAATATTAATGCAACCTTGCTTACATGTATAGGTTTAGTAGTGAATGCTCATGTGCTTCACATATTACACCTAAAACAGCATGTTTGCTTTCTCTTGGAACAGCTAGCAGTGTAGGAAACTGGTGGTTGTATTATTATGAATTAACGTCATATATTTTGTATGTTTTTCAAGCGCGGACAAGTTCATCAAGCAAAAAAGAAATGTGGAACACAATAGTAATTGGTGTCAATGCGTGTGGGAATCGTGTCAGGGTCAAGGAGAATTGTCGCAAGAGATTTGACGATATTAGGGCAAAATTAAAAAAGAAAATACAAGACCAACGCGTGCATGCTTCTGGCACTGGAGGTGGCCCGCCACCACAGCGTCTGATATTAACTCCATTGGAGGAGCTGCTTCGGGGAAAATTACTTCCCGTCGTCGTGGAGGGTTTGCCCGGTGACAGGGACATCGGAATTTATCCCTCACAATTTCCACCAGGTGAGAAATCTTACTGTACTAGGCGTGTCCTTGCTTACAGTTATTTTAAACATTTCCGCTGCTTTTTATAGTGTCTTCCCAATATAAGCATACCTACATCTATATATGTATATGTCTGTTTCTCTCTCTATATATATATATATATATATATATATGTGTCAAATTAGACATATATGTTGTAGTCCTACTAAAAGCAGTAACTAATATACCACGTTGCATTGCGTGCTCATTTGCATGTGAATTCCCACAATGCTTTGCTGCAGTGGAAGCAATTTATGGTGGGCGAAGATGGGGAACAACAGGGTAGCACACATGTGTAACACATGCTAATGAGAAATTATTACTAGCTACTGTTACAGAACATAAATATGTATAATATTAATGTGTGTATTATTTATTTAACTCATACAAACACGACATTACTTGCTATTCTAATCATGCATCGAATATATTGCATGCAACGGCCTAGAAACATCACTAGCACAAACAAATGTCTAGTTGTTTATTAAAAGGTCCATTTTTGCTTTATGTCATATACAGGCAGCATAATGAGGCACACGTAGCATATGTTATGTCATTGTGTTCATAACTTGCACACTTCAGACGACTATTTTGCTCCTCTACCATTGTGTTAAAGCAGCTGCAATGAATATGTCATCACAGCATACACGTCAACAGAGGTGTGGGGTTCAGCACACACCCAAATTAAAGGGTCATCTTACGGTCAACTTAGTTCACACCATTTTCCCCTGTTTGAAGTAATTGTAAGGTCTGCCTGATTAGGGTTTTTGGGAAGGGAATACCGTTCTTACAACCTGACTAGCAAAACTGAAGGTAATCACACTCATTTGAAAGCTTAACTCTATGTACTAAATCCCCCAACAAGTCATTACTTATCAAACCGTACGTCACACATTCGTTCACTCATATCTATAGTTGAACTGATATCAACAACACATTATCACACACTGCATGTGTTGTGTTGTTGAGTGACAGCCACATTCAGGTGTGCCACAGCTTCTATTAATGTACCACACATATCCTCTACCAAAAACGAATCTTTTTGCTATATGACCACCTTCATGATAACCATTGTGAATGTTCATCTCATGATACTTATGTACATTATGATACTGATATGACTACACAACATATGATTTGTATCTACAAATTTAATCAATTTATCCTAACGCATTACTGCAGAAACATAGTATGTTGTATGTTAGGGAACTCAAAAGTTCTAAGTACACAGGCATGTACATTGTTATTACAACTATTTATGTTCACTTTCTCACACACATTTTCGGTTAAGGAACTGATGCTGTTAGTTACTCATAAATACAGAACATACAATAACTGTTTGTTCAATATTTACACATGTAAATGTACAACTGATGTTATTGTTATATATATAGTTGCCCCTGGAGGACATGTGTCACCTGAGATGGAACAA
Organism: Ascaphus truei; assembly: GCF_040206685.1. Taxonomy (NCBI): domain Eukaryota; kingdom Metazoa; phylum Chordata; class Amphibia; order Anura; family Ascaphidae; genus Ascaphus; species Ascaphus truei. The sequence goes on along the minus strand of NC_134484.1, from coordinate 212,921,409 downwards.
GTGTCTTCACCTGGGTCATGCAGCTCAACACACCTAGAAGGTGGGTGTATGAGGTGGTGGCCATATAATATGTGCACTTCTATATGTTATGTTGTCATGTTCATTATTTGTTTTGCACATGTTCTTTAAATAGGATTACTTAGTGTCAGTGAAAATTAAGTTTAAGACAACATGTATTGTGTTTGTGATGTTAAGTATCATGTAGGAGTTGTGAGTTTAGAACAACTTTTCATTCATTCTTATTTCATACTGTGTCCAAACATTATTCGTAAGTCAAGGTAGTTTTTAATGGGACGTTATAAAACGTATGGAAACATGTTAGTTGTTACTTATGACACAGTATAATTACATAGTAAAACAGCAGAGATTAACATGCCATTTCATAATGTGTACATTTATTTTTAGAACATGATGATGAAGATGATGATGATGAAGATGATGATGATGCCACCATAGACACAGAAATGCAACCAAGTGACCATGAAGAGGTTCCCATTGAAACAGTTACACAGCCAATTCGTCCATCAAGTAACACATACGATGCAATAGTAGCTTCAGAGGGAAAAATTGTGGAAGCTGAAAATCGTCGCCATTCAGATCTGATGACAGTGCTCGAAAGGATGATTTCACTGCAGGAAGAAACGATATCACAATTGGCACATCTCCACAGAGTCTTCATTGAAGTGCCTAAACAAATGCAAAAAATAAACACGTCATTAGAAGCAATGGTTGTGCAGCAAACCAAGCTAATTACTTGAGAATGACTACTGTACCAAATTTCAACTTCAACACCTCACAGGCAGGATCTTTACATGCTGGTAATTTTTCACCACATGCATCTGATGTTCATTCCCCAGGTCAGAATGTTACCGGTCAAGTAGCAGACATTCTGTGCAGGTTCCTGACGACATCCTACCGCTGCCATCTGTAGAAAATCAGGAGCTGACACCTACAAAGGAGGCGACAAAACAAAAAACCACAAGCACTTACTACTGACCAGGAAACATGAAACGGACCAACCATGTGTTGTGCACGGTGTACCAACTTGCTCACATGTGTCACTACCCACAAGCCCTGTCGGTGAGTCAATGCCCACAAGCCCTGTCCGTGAACAGTCACTGGCCACAAGCCCTGTCGGTGAACAGTCACTGCCCACAAGCCCTGTCCGTGAACAGTCACTGGCCACAAGCCCTGTCCGTGAACAGTCACTGCCCACAAGCCCTGTCCGTGAACAGTCACTGCCCACAAGCCCTGTCGGTGAGTCACTGCCCACAAGCCCTGTCCGTGAACAGTCACTGCCCACAAGCCCTGTCGGTGAGTCACTGCCCACAAGCCCTGTCGGTGAACAGTCACTGGCCACAAGCCCTGTCCGTGAACAGTCACTGGACACAAGCCCTGCCCGTGAAGTGCCGGAGGCCACTCAAAGTGGCTCTGTTGTGCCTAAAGTTGTTGCTAAACGAAAAAGGGAAATCCAAGAGACAACAAGCAGGCCTGTTACTCGCTCTCAAAAGGAAAAAAAATAATAAAAGTTATAATTCACTAAATATGTCTTTGGCCTTGTTTTGTTGACTTCAGATTATCTAATGAATATTGTATGTATGCTGAAGACCTGTTGTTTCCAAACTTTCAAGTATGTTCTTGTACACGTGAAGTTTTGGAAATGTTAACAGTCCTAATTAATGAATAGTGTTATTAATATTGATGTATTAATCATCTGTTCAGTAATGGTCCACCAGGAGCCAGTTGCTATGTTTAGAGAAGCTGCCATTGACTTACCTGCAAAACATTGTATTTGGGTGTGTTACTTGATGTAATCATTGCATGTTAATATTATTCACATGCAATTAAAAACACACATGTATTTAACTGCAAACATCTTTCTTGTCCGTGTACAGCAGGATTAAGTGTAAAATATTACTTACCTTCACCTTGCTTGCCCATTGTAATGTTGTCCTTTAATCATTTATGTGTTCTTGTTTCAAGAACATATCTGTGAATGTATACTAATATATATGTAGTATGTATGGATATATGTACACACACACAGTGTGTGTGTGTGTGTATATATATATATATACACACACAGTGTGTGTGTGTGTGTGTGTGTGTGTGTGTGTGTGTGTGTGTGTGTGTGTGTGTGTGTGTGTGTGTGTGTGTGTGTGTGTGTGTGTGTGTGTGTGTGTGTGTGTGTGTGTGTGTGTGTGTGTGTGTGTGTGTGTGTGTGTGTGTGTGTGTGTGTGTGTGTGTGTGTGTGTATGTATATATATATATATATATTTATATATATATATGATTTGTACTATCTAATCTGGCATAGATGTATTTTCAGAAAACATACACTTCATGCTTCCTTGTGAAAACACAGTATTTTAATAATACAGGCCTAATGTTTGTGAAAAATACTAACTGTGAGCCTATAACAGTATTGGCCTAAAACAAATGTTTATTACTTAATTCACTCATGTTTATCACCATTTAAATAGGTTTCATACAAGGCCTACTTACTGCCATCAATATGTTCTGTGTACACCTGCATTACAGAGATATTATTGGTTGTAACACTACAGGCCTTCTAAATTCAAAAAAAAGCTGTGTGTGCTGAGCACGCGCATAGTAAGTGAAACTTCTTTGACTTTTGTCACAGAAATTGTATTTGTGTTGGTGATGTTTTAATTAAAAATCAAAATACAATTTCAGTTACAAAACGCAAATAAATTTGACTTAGAATGCGCGTGCTCGGCACACATCCCATATATTAGCTATTTGCACTAAGTGTGAATTCCTTGTGTGTATGTGTGTCAGTGTGTGTGTGTGTCAGTGTGTGTGTATGTCAGTCAGTGTGTGTGTGTGTGTGTGTGTGTGTGTGTGTCAGTCAGTCAGTCAGTGTGTATGTGTATTTGTGTCAGTGTGTATGTGTAAGTCAGTGTGTGTGTCAATCAGTGTGCGGGGGTGTGTGGGTGAGTCAGTCAGTGTGCGGGGAGGGGTGGGTCAGTCAGTCAGTGTGCGGGGAGGTGTGGGTGAGTCAGTCAGTGTGCGGGTCAGTCAGTCAGTGTGCGGGGAGGGGTGGGTCAGTCAGTCAGTGTGCGGGGAGGTGTGGGTGGGTCAGTCAGTCAGTGTGCGGGGAGGTGTGGGTAGGTCAGTCAGTCAGTGTGCGGGGAGGTGTGGGTGGGTCAGTCAGTCAGTGTGCGGGGAGGTGTGGGTGGGTCAGTCAGTCAGTCAGTGTGCGGGGAGGTGTGGGTGGGTCAGTCAATGTGCAGGGAGGTGTGGGTGGGTCAGTCAGACAGTGTGCGGGGAGGTGTGGGTTGGTCAGTCAGTCAGTCAGTGTGCGCGGAGGGGTGGGTCAGTCAGTCAGTGTGCGGGGAGGTGTGGGTGGGTCAGTCAGTCAGTGTGCGGGGAGGTGTGGGTGGGTCAGTCAGTCAGTGTGCGGGGAGGTGTGGGTGGGTCAGTCAGTCAGTGTGCGGGGAGGTGTGGGTGGGTCAGTCAGTCAGTGTGCGGGGAAGTTGGGTGGGTGGGTCAGTCAGTCAGTGTGCGGGGAAGTGTGGGTGGTTCAGTCAGTCAGTGTGCGGGGAGGTGTGGGTGGGTCAGTCAGACAGTGTGCGGGGAGGTGTGGGTGGGTCAGTCAGTCAGTGGGGGGGTGTGGGTCAGTCAGTGTGGGGGGGGGGGTGGGGGTGTGGGTGGGTCAGTCAGTGTGTGGGGGGGGGGTGGGTGGGTCAGTCAGTGTGTGGGGGGGGGTGGGTGGGTCAGTCAGTGTATGGGGGGGGGGGGGTGGGTCAGTCAGTGTGTGTGGGGGGGGGTGGGTGGGTCAGTCAGTGTGTGGGGGGGGTGTGTGTGGGTCAGTCAGTGTGTGGGGGGGGGTCAGTCAGTGTGTGTGGGGGGTGGGGGTGGGTCAGTAAGTGTGTGGGGGGGGTGGGTGGGTCAGTCAGTGTGTGGGGGGGGGTGGGTCAGTCAGTGTGTGTGGGGGGGGTGGGTGGGTCAGTCAGTGTGTGTGGGGGGGGGTGGGTGGGTCAGTCAGTGTGTGGGGGTGGGTGGGTGGGTCAGTCAGTGTGTGGGGGTGGGTGGGTCAGTCAGTGTGTGGGGGGGGTGGGTGGGTCAGTCAGTGTGTGGGGGGGTGGGTGGGTCAGTCAGTGTGTGGGGGGGGGGGGGGTCAGTCAGTGTGGGGGGGGGGTCAGTCAGTGTGTGGGGGGGGGGTGGGGGGGTCAGTCAGTGTGTATGTGTGTGTGTATGTGAGTCAGTGTGTGTGTATGTGAGTCAGTATGTGTGCATGTGTCAGTGTGTATGTATGTGTGTGTGTGTGTCCTGCCCCCCTCTCTCCTGACTCTCCCCAGCACACTTGTCCTCCCCCCAGCACACTTGTCCTCCCCCCAGCACCCTTATCCTTTCCCTGCACCCAGACCCTTTCAGCATTCCCCCCCCCCCCATTCCTACCAGATCGCGGCACAGAGGAGATGGAGGCAGTGTCGGCGGGGGGAGAGGGAGAAGCGCGTCATCGTCAGCTGGAGCCGACTCGGAGGCTTCTGATGGTGCTGTGGGGGACGTGGGGGACGCAGCGCACTCATCACCCCCCTCCTCCTCCCCCCCCGTTACCGGAGCAGTTCTATGCCTCGGCCGGGGCATGCACCGGGAGGAGAGGCCGCAGGAGATCAGGGCCTGCATAGAGCCCCGGGGAGCAGTGTGGGCTTCAGTGTCCCTGTGAGGAGAGTCATGGCGTCTCGAGCGTCGCCATGACTACCGGGCATGCGCAGCATATCAATGGGCGGGGAACGGGCGGGGAATCAGCGGCGCCGTCACAACTGCGCATGCGCGGCATGGCAGCGGCCGTTAGGAGCGGCGGCTATCGCCGCCGCATATGTCACGATGTGTGTGGGGAGGGGGGTGCTTGGGGGGGGGAGGAGCGATTAGGAGCGGCGCCGACGGCTATCGCCGCCGCCGCCGCATCTGATTTGTGGAGCGGGTGTGATGTCAGTGTTGGGGTCGGGCTGAGCCAGAACACAGCCCGGCCTCAACTGCCAGCACTGACGTCACATCCGTTTCATTTCTGTCTCCACAATCCTTTTTTGCCCCATCACGAATGAGGTGCCACTAAGGAAGTTTCACTTCAAAAAAACCTTGTTTGATGGTAAATCACATTTACCAGACAGGTCAATGCAATAGGCCATAAAACATTTTAAGCCTCTATTATTTAAACCTTTAAATAAATCACACCAATATAAAAATCCCTCTTTACATATAAACCCTTAAATATTGTAATATACACACACATTAAAAGTTTGGTTTTACAGACATTATATATATATATATATATATATCTATATATATATATATAGATATATATATATTTATGAGAGAGATATATATATCTACATATACACACGTACTTAAACTCTGATGCAGACAGGGAGTTAACCAGACTTTCAAATAGACACAGAAATTTATGGGGAAAAAAAATTACTTTTGCAAGTGTGTGTGTATTTCATTATATGGCTGTGTAAGCACTATTTTCATAAAGTGGACAATGTTTTTTTCCTCAACCCACAATGTTTCTTAATTAAAAGTCTACAAATGTTTTGAGAAAGTAGATTAAAGTTGCTACATGTTGGTCAGTCAAATGGCTATCAGAAACCACAAATGTGAAACCAATTATTTCTAGACCTCCAATTGGTGTTTGAAACAAGGAGTACAAGTTGAAACATTGTGTGACCTTGAAAAGGAAAGACACAAAATAGTTAGCATTTGAACCATTTCATTATTATGAGCAAAGAACATAGAACTGCACACATCATTTCTGTTAATCTGCAATGGCTGATGATTTATGTACAAATATGCATCCACACAAGGGGTACAAACTGATGATTGCAGAAGCGATAGTGTCAAGTGCGGACCAGAAAGCCAACGTGGGACAAATCTATGATTTGATTAGAGCAAAGTATCCTTATTACCAAGAACCTGGGCGTGCGCGAAATTTTAAATCCTCAGTAAGATTCACTTTATCAACTAATGACTGTTTTGAACGTGTGCAGGATAAGCTACAAGAAAGGTATGGTTTTTGGAAGATTGCTAAGGAAAAACAATTCACCGTGGAAGACGGCACACATATTGTGCTAAATGGCATATTTATTCCTAATGCCAATAGCAATGGATCCGCTACTACTGTTCCGTGTGAATCGATACCTGCTGCAATATCTGCAGCCTCCATTGCTGAAACACACATTCTACAAGAACATAACTACTATGATTTTGTACCAAGCCTTTCTGCTGCAAACGCATTCGAATGGGTACCCGAAGAAATGAACCTACCTCCGGACCAATTGTTTGAAGAAAGCAGTGGCGATTCCTATGAGCGCTTCATGGAGGAGATGTGTGTCATACAGGATTCAGCGTTTGGGTCAACCGTGGATGCAAATGCCTTGGTTTTCTGGAGCGACCAGTTGCAGGCTGACGAAGTGTTACACTACCGACACACTTTATTGAAGTGTGGTCGGTACCGCAAGCCGGGAAATCTCCCGGCTTGCTTGTGGCCGCCCCTCGGCGAGCGTGCGCCCCCTGCACGCATGTCCAGGGGCTCCCCGAGGGAGCCCTGGTGTCCCGCGATCGCGGGACAGCGGCAGGGGGTTCCGGGGGACCCGGCGGACCCGGCAGCGGTAGGGAGAGCGCCCCGATCGGAGGGCGCTCTTCCGCTGCTTCGGCGTGCGCCCGTCACACTCGGGCGTGCGCCAGGCTACTGCTGCGGCACAGAACGGGCAAATGCTCGAATAAACTGTGCCGCAGCAGTACTTCTCCAAGAATGGTAAATATAACAATCGTTATGCGTTGACTCAGCGTTAAAAGTTTTTTTTTTTTCTAACCATCATTTTGACTTTAAATGCGTGGATACAGCGTAACATTGCAGACTGCATAACATGTAGCGATCACAAACACATTGTTTCCTATTACAATATAGTAGAACCTGAAAGAGTAGTACACATTGCTCACGGAATAAATATACGTACTTTCCTATCCCTTTAAACATATTATAAACATGTTACCATAACTGTAACACACACCTGTTTTGTTATCATGCAACATCTAAAAAAAAAAAACGGGCCGACCACGTATGACGTGGGACCCTTGTCATGTGCCAAGGCGTCCTTAAAAAGGATTACGGATGTAAGTCCCGCCCCCAAGCAACGTGCGCGCGTCAAAGCCTATTGGCTGTGTTGTTTTGTTATAGTTACGGTAACTGCACTGTGTCATGCGTGCGCCTCAGTGTTTGTGGGCGTACACTGGGCGTTAGCCGAATGTTAATTCAGTGGGAGGAGTGTTTGCGTGCGCTTCACGCTGGCTTAACATGACGTCACACGTATTGCATTTGCGCATTGTGTTATCGGCCGTGCTTTCTGTCCACACACGTCTGTTTAAAAAGAAAATAGATGTACTCGTTTAGAACGAATGTAGTTTCGCCTTCATTGTATTTGAAATAAATATTTAATGGTTAATGCTATTTTCAACATGTATTGAACGCACAACGTACGCATTGCTTTGCGCATGCGCTAACAGTTAGTCGACCCAAGCGTGAAGTGCGTGCGCACACTAAGATGTGCGCGCACATTTTTCAGTATACAGGCAACGTTAACTTCATATACATAGTTATGCCTGCTACTAATTTAATTAACGATTACATAATGATGTACACTTGTAGTTCTAACATATAAGTGACTGACGTGTGTATCTACACAATCATATAGAGCTGTGTAACGTGTTGTCACGGATACATATATAGTAAGGTGCCTTCTTTGACCATCATGTGTTTTACTGTATTTCAGAGATGTCGGGGAAGATACAATCGGATCAATGTATGATTTCAGAAGAGTCTACCTTTATATGAGATGATTGTGAGGAGGAGCCACCGACTACTATATTACATATGGAACTAATTTTATATTGCTTGCAGCGCTTATTAACAAACAATTAAAAATGTGATACCCTTATGCCTATATTGCATAAGCACTTAATTAACATAATGATGTTGCAAAATAGTGCAGCTAGAAATTTTGTTGAGTGTTCTTTAATTACTACTAACATTTTATGCCATGGTGTGTTTCATATATAAAAACCATTCCCACTCTGCTAACACATTTGTGTATTCTATTGTGTAATGGAACGTATGACTGTCGAAACTATGTAACAATAATAATAATTATAATAATATGAGCATGTTCTTGTATAGCGCTGCTAGTTGTACGCAGCGCTTTACAGACACATTTTTCAGGCTGAGGTCCCTGGCCCGTGGAGCTTACAATTTTTTTTTGCCGCCTGAGGCACAGGGAGATAAAGTGACTTGCCCAAGGTCACAAGGAGCCGACACCGGGAATTGAACCAGACTCCCCTGCTTCAAACTCTCAGTGCCAGTATGTGTCTTTACTCACTGAGCCACTCCTTCTCCCAATGTAAAGGACACTTACAACCAACTAGCCATTTCTTGTTAAAAATCTCTTGTTACATGGGTATGTTGATAAAATGGTTTGGGACTGTAGCAAATAATGTTATTGACAAGATGTTGTGGTCACCTACAATGCATGATGTTCGGAATATTACATCAACATTATGTAATGAAGTACGTGTATGTGTATATTTCATGTACCAAACTAACTATAGTTTACTGTGTTTATTAAACGTTCAACACATACATACTACAGTCAATATGATGATATAAGCTACCATAATAAACCTGCTGTTATCATTTGTCGGTGTTATACATGGATCATAAAAAAATTGATACCGACACAAACAGTTGTCTTAAAAAGTGTGCCTATGCTAATGTGCACGTGATTGACGTTTATATTTTTAGAATACTTGATAATTATCATCATGATAATGATGAAGTGACGTCAATGACATTCCAAATATATTACCAACATTGTCATTGTGGGAAATTAGAAATGCAAAATTACAGTAACATTTTTGACACAATTGTGGTTTTGTTTACACTTTGACACTTGTAACATGTAGGTCACATCAACACACGTGTGACTTATACATACACATGTGACAAATTTTAATTAATGTTGACAAATAATTTGTAGCATTAATATTCACCTACATTGCTAAATATAAGATGTACCACGCATTGTTGTGATTACAGGCATTCATGCATGGAGTGTTATGATCAGTCAATTGCATCCGTGATTAATGAGCTCCCGTAAGTAAACAAATAAGTACAGTTATCCCCTTCTCTCCAAACACCTCTATATTACATTAATGGAATTTATAAGGGAACATACATTAAATGTGATGAAATGGGAGTAATCATTTTCTAATACAATGCACATGAAAACTCAATAGTAGCTAAATGCATGTACATGATACAGAAAGTACATATATGTAACATTTTTCTTTTAACCAATATGTTGGGTTTTTACTTCAAATAATTATACGAATATTGAGGTAGGCACATCTTATGACAGATGTCAGCAAATATACATACCATGAACAGTCATACTGGAGATATACAGTACCTATAATGCAATGGAACAATATATAAATTGCAAACATTGACATGCCATCTTCAGTACCGTAAGCAACACAGCAAAGTGTGTATTTGGTGTTAAATGTGCAACACCATGTATATTTAATCACATTCAAAATGTAAAGCAGCCTGGTGTACACATCATATGGATGTACATGTTACACTGCAACAATAACATTGTATGTAAGCATACTGCAAGAATGAATGACTATGGCCATACTATGTGTATTGTGTTTGCATAAGGAACAACACAATGCTAAAATATTACTGCTTTGTTACCCCAGTTGTATTCACATACACACAACTAATGTACAATTGAAGAGGGATTATATAACCTGTGCAACAATAACATACCGGTGCCACATCCCTTTGTGCACACAGCAGAGAAAAGAAAGGTGTGCAACCCATATTCATCTGTGTCCTAACAGAAGGTTATATAAAAAAACATTATTGTTAATATAACATAATTAATCTATAAAAGTAGTACTAGGAACATATATGTTTTTACTTACAAGAAAAAAAGGAATTTATGAGATTCTGGCGTATCTGGCCACCACTGGCTGTTTGTTCATTTTCAGCAGCTACATGGGTGGGATGCTCGTCTACTAAAGGCTCAGCTATGTCTGATTGTACATTGTGTCTGAGTGCAACATTGTGCAAAATGCAACAGGCAAGGATAATATCAGACACTTTTTGAGGCTTGTATAGAAGAGCCCCACCAGTTCTGTCCAGACACCTAAATCTGGTCTTGAGTAGGCCAAATGTCCTCTCTATAACAGATCTTGTAGATATATGGGCTGCATTGTACCTCTCCTCTGCTTCAGTTTGAGGGTTTAGCACCGGAGTCAAGAGCCACGGCCTAATTCCGTATCCCGAGTCACCTATAATGAATGGAGCACACATAAGCTTACATTAGTGATAAGATTCTACAATGACAACATTCCTAAAGAAAAATGTGTTTTGTGTTAGAACATCTAAATCTGTACTCACCCAGCAGCCAACCATGTTCAAAATGTCCCTCTTCGAACGCATGGAAGACTGAAGAGTTCCTCAGGATAGAGGAATCGTGACTGGAACCAGGGAATTTGGGTACCACATGCATTATCATCATCGTGGCATCACATACCACCTGTACATTGAGTGAATGGTAGTGCTTACGATTGCGGTAAACATGTTCACTCTGACTAGGTGCAATCAAAGCAACATGTGTGCAATCGATTGCACCCAGCACACATGGTATCCCTGCTATATTATAAAAGCCAGTCCTGACTTCCAGCCACTCTGTCGCCTCTGTAGGAAAATGAATATAATTCCTAGCGCGTCTATTGAGTGCATAGAGAAACTGGGTAAAGGCCCGCGAGAATGTAGATTGCGAGACCCCGCCCACTATGCCCACAGTTGTCTGGAATGATGCGGAAGGAAGATAATGTAATGAGCACAGCATTTTAACAAGCCCAGGGACTGCACGACCTCTGGCTGTCAAAAAATCTAAATCTCCCCTTATCTCCTCATAAAGAGATAAGATTGCTTCTGAACTCAAACGATAGCGACTTACTATCTCCTCCTCACTCATCCCATCTAACAGGGTTCTCTCCCTGTACACACGCGGACGAGGCACAACTTGTCTCCTCTGTCTTCTCCTCTGATCTCCTGTCCCTCTACCTCTCCCTCGGCCTGTCCCTCTCCCTGTCCCTGTCGTATCCGCGTGCCTGTCCCTGTCACTGTCCCTGGCTCTGTCCCTCCCTTGCCCTACTGCACCGACACACTTTATTCGAGCAAATACCCAGTATGTACCTGGCAGATACCTGGAATGCGCCGCTCCTCACCTCTGACAAGCCCCGTTGCATTTGCCTTCCCAGCCTGGGTTCATGCCTGGCTGACGGGCGGCTGATCTGTTAAATGATAATGATTAGGATTTAATAGGCTGCAATGCTTCGCGTGTCTACCAGATGGCATAAATTCATGAATTGTAATGCAGTATATATATATATATACTGTGCAGTATTGCAGCCAGCGGGAATAAAATGCTTCAATCCCTGCCTGGAAAATAACCCAATGCACTCGGGCAGAAAACAGTCACAAACCTCAATACACCCGGGTATACCCGAATTCGTGGGACTAGCCGAGCTCGAATAAAGTGTGTCGCCAGTGTATGTCATTCTCTTGATCAGCAAGCATGTCATGGAAAAGAATGTTCCTCCGTCTCCTAAACAATCGCAACATTTTAAAATGAGTAGCTGTGAATGAGCAGGTAATGGGCGTCCTTTAAATAGGTATGTGATGATGTCAGGTGACATAGTAAAATGCAAGGTGTTACATTAACATATTAAAGTACTTCTGTCCCAAGCTGTCTGCAGTTGATATTAGAAGTATTTGTTCTGTGTATTCTGCAGGGAATCATGATATTTGACAATGATGTCACGTGAAGCTTTGTACAAACATTGCTTGAAAATAATTAGTTTAATGTGCAATGCATGTAACACTTCTGAACGCAACAGTCAGTCATGTAAATAGACAAAAAGCCTGAGATTGCCGTGGAAAATGTTTGCTGCAACATGTGTAATTAGCCATGTTATTGTCACATGTTGACAACAATGAATTGTCGTGTGCATATGCATGCATTTATGTTATGAGGATAGTTGCTATAGAATTAGTTTGAAAGGTGTCACAATGATTAATTACTGTAGATGTGTGTAGAAGTTAGGTTGAAGTGCTTGTAATGCAACGTTTACAATGTAAACATGCAATGTGATTGAGTGTCCAATAAGTGACGTCATTAAAAAATGGGAGGACCCAAAAAATACATGTAAACATGAGAAGAAAGATGTACATGAACGTTTAAAGATGCGTTACACATTACAAGCATTGTGTAATGTAAAGCAACATGAATATACGGTGTATGTGTTAGATGTGTGACATGTGTAACATCATATAAAGAATTGTCGCTCAGTTCAGTAAAATGTGTGATATGATGTGAGGTTCTCCTTTAAGAGTTGAGTATAGGATTTTCCCTTGACACATCATCACATGATGAGTAATGTGACACGCAAATGATGAAAACATCTAAAAGTACAATGTTATGCAAATAATACACGTGAGCTGTGACACAATGCAGGGAATGCCCCCCACACTGTAATGCAAATCACCTTTGTATTGTGAGCAATGAAACGTAAACAGTACTATACTGTTATACGTCCCCGCTCCATTGACTCCATTGATGTACAGAAGAGTTTTTTTTTCTAAGTGCCGTTCCGGCAGCCTTAGCGATCGTTCTCCCCTCCAACTTGCCAACTTTAGTTGGCGGGAGAAATTGGCCATAACATCTCAATTTCCTAGTGCTGATCAGCCCCGATAAGCTGATTTTGGTACTTGAATACAGCCGATTTAAAAAAAGTGGCGATCAGTGCCGAAAACAGGCTTATCGGCAGCCGACTGGCCATAACAAAATTATCGGCTACGAAACCTGCCGAAATCATGCACTTATCGGCGCTTACTGAATCTCAAACCCAATTTTGGCTATAAAATGCCGAAAAAATCCTTATCAACGCATACTGCATGAGGCCCATTATTCCGGTGCTTTGTTTCGTCTCTGGAGATTTTATCCAGTTCTCTCCATCAGTAAGTGTTTTGTCAAGTATATTCTAAGATTGTCGTGTGTCTGTCTATTAAGGAAATAAATGTCAGTTTATTTTGCTCAACTTGTGTGCTCAATCAAGATCCCCAAAATATAAAATTGTTGATAAGGTCTGTCCATTGTGACAGTTATTGAATCCCGCAGGAGACTATACCACTGGCTCAGTCAGCATCCCACCCGCTGCCACCAGTAAATATAAGCCTGTCACAGTAGACCAGGTCTTATCAACACATTAATACCGGGATTCTGGACTGAGCACACAAGATTAGTAAAAAAAATCCGTAATCTGTTTAACAGAAACATTAGGGGGGAGGGGGCTTTAAATCTCTCTGCCTTCAGTGTAATCTGTTTAACAGAAACATTAGGGGGAGGGGGCTTTAAACAGATTACACTGAAGGCAGAGAGATTTAAAGCCCCCTCCCCCTAATGTTTCTGTTAAACAGATTACACTGAAGGCAGAGAGATTTAACAGAAACATTAGGGGGGAGGGGGCTTTAAACAGATTACACTGAAGGCAGAGAGATTTAAAGCCCCCTCCCCCCTAATGTTTCTGTTAAATCTCCCTCCCTGCCTGTAATGCTGTGAGTGCAGTGTATGTAAATGTGGGGAGGTGGGGGGGACCCAATGTGCATACTGTGAGGTCTAACCACCCTCACCCCCTACCCACATACCATTACCCCCCCCCATTCTGGCCATGGCCCCTCCGCTTCTGCAAAACAGACACAACAATTAAAACATCCAAAGTAATGTCCCCTAACCCCTTAATCACCATAGCAGTTATTAACCGCTACAGTCCAGTGGATTTTATGCATCATATATATTGGAATGTGAGGTTTTTCATTGGTTTGTGATTATATAGATTGTGGGATCAGTTAGGATTATTAAAGGAACTTGATTTTAATGTAGTGTCTGTATGGAGAAGTGTTTGGTTGTAGGACAGTATGCTTTTGATAACCCTTCTACATTTATTTTTATATTGGTTCATCGTGTGTATATATATACTTTGTATATATATATATATATATACTGTATATACACAGAAGAGCAAATACCGCATCACTACCAATAAGTAAAGCAAAGTCAAAACATACCTAAATCAGAAAAATATATCTGAAATAGTTATAGCAAAAGTATAAGCTGTAGGTGAGCTAGAGGAAAGAAATGAATATGGAAACACAGAAAAAGAAAACCTCTAAAGTAGCACTCAGACAAGTGTTTGCAAAAAATGGAAAGGGTACTTTAATTAAATTCAAAAGAAATAACAGACATACAAACAACTGACTGGAGAGCCTGCCTGACTAAAAAATGAAAAAAACAAATGGACAGAAAAAAACATTTTTTTTTTGATACAACACAATATAATAGACCCCAAAAAATATGAAAATATGATGCCCTTAAGAAACTAGCTTACTGTGGGAACAAAAGTTCCAGTCAGTTGTTTGTATGTCTGTTATTTCTTTTGAATTTAATTAAAGTACCCTTTCTATTTTTTGCAAACACTTGTATGAGTGCTACTTTAGAGGTTTTCTTTTTCTGTGTTATATATATATATATATATATATATATATATATATATATATATATATATATATATATATATATATATATATATATATATATATATAGTTGCATGATGAAGCCACTGTACAAATTCATGGGTGAAGGGTGGGTATCGGGCCTGTGTGCCATAAACCCTTAATCACCTTTGCGGTTATTATCTGATAAGGTGTTTAAGGGGTTAATTGATATCTGAATGTAATTGCAATGTATTGGCTTTGTATTTGCTATTTATGTTGTGGACAAGACAAGGATTTTGCTGGCAACGGACACTTCGTATTGATGAGGTCAGTAGTACTTTATTTATTTGTATATGCTAGTTAATGTTTTTAATAATGGGCAATTAATCTATTATCCATATCTGGATAATAGTTATTTTGCACATTATTGTACTGTAGGTGTTGGGGGGGGAGGGTGTATGTATTGAATTTATAGGCCAGGTTTATTTTTTTTACATTCAGGGTTGATTCCGTGGTTCTGCGTGGGACCTCTGGAGACCACCTGTGGATATCCTCGGGTATCCCAAGGGTATCAGGCTGGTGGTTCCACGGGTGACACATGCGGGGATGATGATGTGTGGTCCCACTTCTGTGGGGGCACCGCGGACCCGTAGTCTGCGGGGATGATGATGTGTGGTCCCACTTCTGTGGGGGCACTGCCGACCCGTAGGTGCGGGGATGATGATGTGTGGTCCCACTTCTGTGGGGGCACCGCGGACCCGTAGTGAGCACCCGTGAGTTCCCCAGACCCCCGAGGGAACCACCCGAGGCCACGCAGACACCTGTGGGTCTGACCCGGGGCTCCCAGACATCCTTGGGCCTACCGTGGGGACCCAATTGTGGCCCACGTTGACCCAAGGAGACCACCTGGGGGCCATGGTGCTGGCTGGATCCACCAGCAGGCCTCCAGAACCTGTAGCAGGCCTCCAGAACCTGTGTAAAAAGGGCTGCTGGTAAACTGTAGGTCTGTCCAGGTGCCCCGCCAGCCCACCGGTGACTCGCGTGGGGCTGCGTTATGAACACTGTATGTAAAAGAATAAATCTTGTATTTATGGGGGGGCACAGGGGGTGGGTAATGTATTTAATAAATAGAATGCTGTTTATTGTGGGTCACTGTATTGTTTTTATTGTGGGTACTGGGGATGGTGGGGGGTGTTTCCCCAACGGTATGTGGGTAGGCCTCCCTTGTGGGTAGTGGGTGGCTGGTTAGGCCTCACGGGTGGGGGGGTTAGTGTGGGAGGGTATGTAGGCGTCCCGAGTGGTGGGTGAGGGTGGGTTAACCCCTTAATGACTGTAGAGGTTAATAACCGCTATGGTGATTAAGGGGTTAGGGGACATTACTTTGAATGTTTTAATTTTTGTCTCTGTTTTGCAGCAAGCAGCGGAGGGGCCGTGGGTAGTGGGTAGTGGGTGTGGTTATTTACACGGGATCCCCCTCCCCACATTTACATACAGTACACTGCACTCACAGAAACACAGGCCAGGCAGATTTTACTGACACACTATGGGGAGGGGGGCTTACACAGATTAGTCAAAGCAGGGAAGATTAGCAGACACAATAGGTAGGGGGAGGTTTTTTTAAATAGATTACAGTGAAGGTAGGGAAGCTTCACACACAATAGGGGGAGGGGTTTTTACATAGATTACAGTGAAGGCAGGAGGTTTAAAACACACAATAGGGGAGGGTTTTTTACATAGATTACAGTGAAGGCAGGCAAGTTTAAAACACACAATAAATATATGTATGTCATGTATTTATTGTTTATGTATTTTAAATACACAGGGGGTGTACAGTATGTTGTTTATTGCAATGTTTATTGGGGGCAAATCAAATGTCCCCAATAAACATGCTATTCTGCCTTCATTGCCTTTGCGGCTATAAGCTAAGGTAATGAAGCAGCATTTCTGTATTTTTAATAATATTGTGCAGGAGCAGGGGGTCCCCTGAGCATTCATTTCTGGCTCAGGGAACCCCCTGCTCACTGTACAATATTATTAAAATACAGAAATGCTGCTTCGTTTCCATAGCACATAGCCGCTAAGGTAAAGAACGATTCTTTATTGATGTGTGTGTTTTATTTATACTGTACATGTGCAGAGGGTCTCCGGAGCTGAACAGCATTGGTTTCAGGTCCGGGGACCCCCTGCTCCCCGAGATACAGGCCCCTTTAGGGGGTGCCGGTATCCCTCTGCTTGGGTTACAGGCCGCGGTCACGTGATCGGGACCTTTAAACCAACCAGAGGGGTACCGGCACCTCATAAAGGGGCCTGTATCTCGGGGAGCAGGGGGTCCCCCGACCTGAAACCAACGCGGTTCAGCTCCGGAGACCCCCTTCACATCTACACTATAAATAAAAATGTATTTCAAATGTATTTATTTATAGTCATTTATTTATTTATTTTTTTAGATTTATTTATTTATTTTTTGGCGGCTGCTGTGTGTGAATTTTTTTTATTGTGGGTAGTGGGGGTGGGTGAAGTTGGTATTAGCCCCAACGGTGGCTGTTTAGGGCTTGCGGGGGGGGTAGCGGGAGTGCTTAACCCCTTCATGACTGTAGCGGTATTAACTGCTACGGCCGTGAAGGAGTTAAGTGCACCCGCAACCCCCCCGCAAGTCCTAAACTCACACCAAGGGCCAAATACCCCCCTCACTCACCCCCGCTACCCACAATAAAGCGGGCACAGTGAGTTAACCCCTTCATTGCCTTAGCGGCTATCCGCTATGGTAATGAAGCAGCATTTCTGTATTTTTAATAATATTGTGCAGGAGCAGGGGGTCCCCTGAGCATTAATTTCTGGCTCAGGGAACCCCCTGCTCACTGTAAAATATTATTAAAATACAGAAATGCTGCTTCATTACCATAGCACTGTCAGGGTTCTGCTCGCCACAAACCAGGGTCGGACCGCGAGGCTGAGGTGGGGTTGTAAAAGCACCGACCTGAGACCGCGCAGGCTGATCCGGATTGCGCAGTTCGTTGTCATATATCGCAGGATCAGGATAGGAGAAGACAGCGTCGTCGTTGTACAAGCCAGGGTCAGGACAGGAGACATCAGGATAAACATTGTTCAAGCAATAGTTCGGCAACATGTAGTCAGGAGAGCCCCGCTTCAGCTTAGGAGCGCGGGGTTGGCCTCTGCGCGTGCGACGACCATGGCCCATGGTGCTGGTCACAGGAGATGGTAAGCAGACCAGCGTAGCACACCGCCTAGCTGCACGGTTAAACCAGTGCACAGCGCAAGAGTCCTGAGCGGACTGGGGAATCCTCTGTTTCAGCACAGGAACCAGGACACGGCCTCTCTAGATTAGTGAAAGAGTAGGCCCCAGGAACCAGGAAGCTGGAGATATACAGGGAAACCTCCGCTTCAGAGCAGGAATCCAGGAGACTGAAGGAAGCAGGGACGAAACATCCGCTTCAGTGCAGGAATCCAGGAGGCTGAAGGAAGCAGGGACGAAACATCCGCTTCAGTGCAGGCATCCAGGAGACTGAAGAACGCAGGGACGAAACATCCGCTTCTGTGCAGGAATCCTGGAGGCTGAAGGACGCAGGGATGAAACCTCTGCTTCAGCACAGGAGAACAGGAAGCTGAAGGATGCAGGACGGAACCTCCGTATCAGCATAGGAGAACAAGCGGCTTGAAGGGAACTGAAGGACGCAGGGCGGAACCTGGTATCAGCATAGGAGAACAAGCGGCTTGAAGGAAGCTGAAGGACGCAGGGCGGAACCTGGTATCAGCATAGGAGAACAAGCGAGAGCTTGTGGCAGAACAGGTAGTGACATCCAGTTAGGACTATGCTCGGCAGGGAGCATTATGGGAAGACAGTACTTAAAGGCCAGCGGGCCAATCCCCGGCGGGGGTGTGAAGGTACTGCTCCTAATGAGTGAATGCAAGTATAGGTTGCAGTGAAAGGCTGCACAGCTGCAGTAGATACCAGAGGGAGTGTGTATTGCTTTGGTGAGTGAATCCAGGCTGCAGCAAACCTCAGAAGAGCTGTTCCAGAACTGCACCGGTCTGCAAGGTAAGGCAACCAGTAAACCGTGGAGCGGATTCCTTACAGTACCCCCCCCCCTTCACGCGAGACCTCCGGGCGAACATGAGCACTCATAGAGTTGGAGGAACGGGAATTGTTGCTGAACCGTCTAGGATTGGGGTTAGAGTCGTACTCCAGAGACTCATGATTAGTCCTTAGTGTACCCCCACACCCCGGTGAGAACTGTGGCCAGACAGGACCATCCATGGGCCTTGGGGACATTGAGTTGTTCCTAAAATTCTTTAGGTAGAAAGGGCATCCGTAAACGAGCAGTTCTTTGGTGAGTACAGTTCTAGGATATGAGATTGATGGAAGAAACATCCTTGGTACATGGCTCGCCTCGCAAAATGTCTTGGAAATCCAGGGCTGTGAAGAACCAGAGAGTTCCAGAGCAGAAACGGTAGAAGAACACCCACTGAAAGCCCAGTCTTTAATAAAGGAACCTGAATCTAGGATCAGCGGCCCTGATAGTTGATCGAATACACAAGGAGGAACTTTGTAACAGAAAAAGTCTTGGCTGACCACTGCATGTTGGAATTTGCGAGGAATTTTTCCTCTAGAAGGCTCCCAGGTAATGGTTAGTAAGGGTATAGGTTGGTTGGAAGCATCTCCCGGTATTGGTATGGAAGGTGACAAGGCAAGCAGTAAACCAGGCATAGGGACCGAAATCTTTGGATACGTACAGAGTATTTCCAACTGAGAGGAAATAACAGGGGCAACCGAAAATTCCGAGGGACAAAACCATGGTTTAGCAGGAGCAGAGAAGCAAACAACAGTAGAGCTCTCCAATTCTGGGAAATCTTCATTGGGAGATAATATTGTCAGTGAATCAGGAATAGTCCTTGGGATCTTCAAATCAGTAGCTTGAGAAAAAGGCAGAGCCAGGGTAGTGGTGGGAGGGAAGCTAACATCAGAAGCTGAAGTCTGTACCTCAGTGACAGGGCCCTGAGAATCAACAAGCAGCAAGTATGAACTATGAAAACTCTTAATGACAGGCACCTTAGGAGTACAAGGAGTCTTTTCCGAAACTGCAATGGCCCTAACCACAGGGGTACCTAACCTGACAAAAACATGAATTGGTGTGTTTTCTAGTGCAAAATCTCTGATCACAGGACTCCTAACCGATAGTGAGGGTGTCTGGGTTTGATTAGAGAAAAAATCAGATGTATAGATAAGTGACTTAGAAACAATTACTGAGGTTCTAGATTTGCTGGACATGTGAGAAAAAATACCCTTTAAGACAGGAATTTTAATTTCTTCCCAGAGTAACCCCATGTTTGCTGGGGCATATTTAGACACAGTACTGAGGGACTGGGTTTCAGCAAAGGCAGGACAGCTAAATAGCTCAGATTTAAACCACAGGACTTGTAATATATGCATGGTGACCTCAGACAGTACTAAGGGAGTGACCACAGATATGCTGATCCCTGGAGAATTAGCCTGGACAGAGAAATCAGGGGGACCCCCAATCAGAATACTCCTTGTAGGAAGAGCTTCAGAATCAGAATTAGAATCATTACCTCTCAGAGTCTCAAAACTAGTAAGACACAATTCAACGAAAAGGGAAACAGTGTGCAAGCTTTTTACTAATCTATTTGAAAAAGCGTCACTTTTGGGAGAAAACCGTGCGTCAGCAAACATTCCTGGGAACATAATATGAACCCCAGGAGGGACATACAGACTACTGTATGCTTTTAACCCTAAGCTTAAAGAGGAGGAGAACTCAGACAGTACACGGGGGTTAATCATAACTGTACTGGTCTCTGAAGTAGGTATTTGGTAAGGAATGTCTGGGAAACCAGAAATTACTGCAGACTCCATAATGTGGGAACTATGCGCTGAAGCAGGGATCACCGCTATGTGGGCGACAGGCTGGTTCAGCGAAACACCCGGGAGAAGGAACTCTGCGACCAAGCTTAGGGAAAAACCTGACTCCTGAATACATTTATCGGGAACCAGAACTTCAGCCGAAGTCTGCGGAGACGAAACTGCGGAAACTTGAGCTGAAGCAGGGGATTTATAGCAAAGAATATCTAAGGACTCCGTACGGTTATGGGAATCCCTCAATGCAACCTCTGCTGTCTGACTTGTGGACTCATTCTCTGAGGCTAAAACGAAGGCATTAACTTGGAGGCAGCAAGAATTTACAGGGGTTAATGCGGACAATGCCTGAGAGTAAAACATAGGTAATCTTCTCTCTGTATTAGGAGAGACCAGGAATCTCTCCTCTGGAGCTAGGGGCGTGACCATGGCTGACAGAGAACAGGGATTTACCAAAGGAAACTCAGAGAGCTGCCCCACAGGGGTTAATACAGAAATGACCCTGGGAACAGAATTTAGGGATTCTTTCTCTGACGGGGAAAGCGCACAGGACTGCCTCGCAGAGGTTAAAGCTGGAAAACCCTCAAGACCTGGAGTGACAGATTCGGAGTTAGAAATAGGGGAACTAAGGGACTTATTCTCTGATAGTAGAACCTTAGTGTTGGCTATTGAAACATATGTATTCTCCAGGGGGACCTCACAGGACTGATCGGCAGGGGTTAACGTAAACATATCATTGGTGTCAGAGAACCCGGCCATAGAATCAGGGCAAGGATCCGTGGTAGACCAGGGATACATCCAAGCGGCAGCGAAGCTGGCGAGGGGAGGATCCTGTTCCTTTATGCAAATGTCCAATGTCATGGAAAGGATATGGAGTGTTTTTTGGGCATCAGCCAACATGAGGAGAGGGTCCTCTTTTGCTATATAAATGTCTAAAGACAAGGCCAGGGAAGAGAGTTCCTTTTGGGCGTCGTCCAATTCTAAAGGGTACACATTTTCCCAAGTTAAAGGGTAACCAGGAAAGCAAATACAAGCGGCCAGCGATTGTTTTAAGTCCCGGAGGCGGTAAACCTTCATCATGAGATCATTACGGCATTTGTTTTACAAAGGGGTTAAACCTACAAACACAATCAGATCTTCAATCAGGGGTATTATCTCACATAGAAACTGGTATTCACACTGGGACTGGTTTACAGGCTGGGACAGGCTTTCAGACAGAAACTTACCAACCCTCACCACAGGGCGGTCCGAGTTTGTGTGGCCGAGCATACTGTCAGGGTTCTGCTCGCCACAAACCAGGGTCGGACCGCGAGGCTGAGGTGGGGTTGTAAAAGCACCGACCTGAGACCACACAGGCTGATCCGGATTGCGCAGTTCGTTGTCATATATCGCAGGATCAGGATAGGAGAAGACAGCGTCGTCGTTGTACAAGCCAGGGTCAGGATAGGAGACATCAGGATAAACATTGTTCAAGCAATAGTTCGGCAACATGTAGTCAGGAGAGCCCCGCTTCAGCTTAGGAGCGCGGGGTTGCCCTCTGCGCGTGCGACGACCATGGCCCATGGTGCTGGTCACAGGAGATGGTAAGCAGACCAGCGTAGCACACCGCTTAGCTGCACGGTTAAACCAGTGCACAGCGCAAGAGTCCTGAGCGGACTGGGGAATCCTCTGTTTCAGCGCAGGAACCAGGACACGGCCTCTCTAGATTAGGGAAAGAGTAGGCCCCAGGAACCAGGAAGCTGGAGATACACAGGGAAGCCTCCGCTTCAGAGCAGGAATCCAGGAGACAGAAGGAAGCAGGGACGAAACATCCGCTTCAGTGCAGGAATCCAGGAGGCTGAAGGAAGCAGGGACGAAACATCCGCTTCAGTGCAGGAATCCTGGAGGCTGAAGGACGCAGGGATGAAACCTCTGCTTCAGCACAGGAGAACAGGAAGCTGAAGGATGCAGGACGGAACCTCCGTATCAGCATAGGAGAACAAGCGGCTTGAAGAGAACTGAAGGACGCAGGGCGGAACCTGGTATCAGCATAGGAGAACAAGCGGCTTGAAGGAAGCTGAAGGACGCAGGGCGGAACCTGGTATCAGCATAGGAGAACAAGCGAGAGCTTGTGGCAGAACAGGTAGTGACATCCAGTTAGGACTATGCTCAGCAGGGAGCATTATGGGAAGACTGTACTTAAAGGCCAGCGGGCCAATCCCCGGCGGGGGTGTGAAGGTACTGCTCCTAATGAGTGAATGCAAGTATAGGTTGCAGTGAAAGGCTGCACAGCTGCAGTAGATATCAGAGGGAGTGTGTATTGCTTTGGTGAGTGAATCCAGGCTGCAGCAAACCTCAGGAGAGCCGTTCCAGAACTGCACCGGTCTGCAAGGTAAGGCAACCAGTAAACCGTGGAGCGGATTACTTACAAGCACATAGCCACTAAGGTAAAGAACGATTCTTTATTGATGTGTGTGTTTTATTTATACTGTACATGTGCAGAGGGTCTCCGGAGCAGAACCGCTGTGGTTTTAGGTCCGGGGACCCCCTGCTCCCCGAGATACAGGCCCCTTTAGGGGGTGCCGGTATCCCTCTGCTCTGCTTGGTTTACAGGCCGCGATCACGTGATCGGGCCCTTTAAACCAAGCAGAGGGATACCGGCACCTCATAAAGGGGGCTGTATCTCGGGGAGCAGGGGGTCCCCCGACCTGAAACCAACGCGGTTCAGCTCCGGAGACCCCCTGCACATCTACACTATAAATAAAAATGTATTTCAAATGTATTTATTTATAGTCATTTATTTATTTATTTATTTAGATTTATTTATTTATTTTTTGGCGGCTGCTGTGTGTGAGTTTTTTTTATTGTGGGTATCGGGGTTGGATGAAGGGGGTATTAGCCCTAACGGTGCTTGTTTAGGGCTTGCGGGGGGGGGTAGCGGGAGAGCTTAACCCCTTCATGACCGTAGCGGTATTAACTGCTACGGTCGTGAAGGGGTTAAGTGCACCCGCAACCCCCCCGCAAGTCCTAAACTCACACCAAGGGCCAAATACCCCCTTCACCCACCCCCGCTACCCACAATAAAGTAGGCACGGTGAGTTAACCCCTTCACTGCCTTAGCGGCTATCCGCTATGGTAATAAAGCAGCATTTCTGTATTTTAATAATATTGTGCAGGAGCAGGGGGGTTCCCTGAGCATTAATTTCTGGCTCAGGGAACCCCTGCTCACTGTACAATATTATTAAAATACAGAAATGCTACTTCATTACCGTAGCACATAGCCGCTAAGGTAAGGAACGAGTGTTTATTTATATATGTTTTTTATTCATACTGTACATGTGCAGAGGGTCTCCGGAGCAGAAACGTTTTGGTTTTACGTCTGGGGACCCCCTGCTTCCCGAGATACAGGCCCCTTTAGGGGGTGCCGGTATCCCTCTGCTTTGTTTACAGGCCGCGATCACGTGATCGGGACCTTTAAACGCAGAGGGATACTGGCACCTCATAAAGGGGGCTGTATCTCGGGAAGCAGGGGGTCCCCAGACCTGAATCCAACGCGGTTCAGCTTCGGAGACCCCCTGCACATCTACACTATCAATAAAAATGTATTTTAAATAATTTTTAATGTGCCGATGTTTGCGCAGAGATAGCAGCGGTACTCTCTCTGCTGCAAACACATCTCGCCAGGGGACGGCCTATAGAATCATTGATGTGCATATACAGTACTGTATGTGTATGTTAGGGGTTATAGGGGTTGTTGTTATACAGTATATATATATATATATATATATATGCATATACATATATATACTGCATTACAATTCATGAATTTATGCCATCTGGCGGTCACACGCAGCATTACAGCCTAGTAAATCCTGAACCAATATTAATTAACACATCAACCGCGCGTCAGCCGTGTAATGCGCCTGGCTGGGAAGGCAAAAGGAGCCCGGCATGCTCCGGGTGAACAGAGTGGCATTCCAGGAACATGCCAGGTACATGCCAGTGATTTACTAAGAATAAATACTGCCGCAGCAGTACGTGTGGCCTACTGTAACTAATTGTTTGTTTTTCCTTTAAACTGTAGGGTGTCAACTCTTCTGGTTGATCAAATAAGTGAAGAGAATGATGAGAGGAGTGCTACAAGGGTCAAGGACGCTCTAGAGAAAAATCACAATATAACCGCATCTGAGAGCAGCATCAAGAAGATGAGACGCAGAATGGGATGGAAATATGGGCCTGTGAGGTTAGTACTGGACAGTAAAGTAGGTAAAAGTGTGGTTTAAGTAACTGTACAGTACCTATAAAATTATTCCTTGTCATTACACTGCGTACCCTAAAATACGGGACGTCAACAAGATCAAAAGAGTGGATCAGGCATGGGCATGGATCGAAAGTGGCGAGACTTTTCAGGATTGCATCTTTACTGACGAGTCTACTGTATCGCTTGAGAGATTTGCCACCCTTGCATTCCACAAAAAATGATGCATATCTATGTAGCCGCGTTCAAAACACCCAGTGAAGCTGCATGTGTGGGGTGCCATCTCTAGGCGTGGACCAGGATGCTTCATCATCTTTGATGGTAAAATAATGCACAAAGTCACATGCTGTAGTCTTATGCACTGTACTGTACAAGTGTGCAGTATTTGGAGCACTTTTCTTTTCTTGTTACAGGAATCATGAATAAAGTATTTTTTCAAGAGAATATAGTGCCCGAGATTGTGGAATACATCACACGTGAATTCCCAGATAGTCACCGGTTCTTCCAGGACAGTGATCCCAAACACACTGCGTCATCTGAGTATATGCTTGCCAGCAGTATCAACTAGGTTAAAATGCCAGCGGAGTAAGTAAGGTAACCGTTTCGCATTTTTTTTCACTGTTTACTGTGTATTTCTTTAACTAATTCTCCTTCTTTTCCCCCTCAAATGACAGATCGCCAGACTTCAATCCTATCGAAATGGTATGGCATCAGCTGAAGGATCATATCCGAAAAGTGGTGAAACCCTCAAAAAAGGATGAATTGGTGGATGGCATTCTGAGTTTTTGGAACAATGTACTCACCATCGAAAGATGTAATAAATATATAGATCCTATTGTGACTGTGTTGCCCATTGTGATAGAGCATAATGGGCATGCATCAGGAAGGTAGTGAGGTACAGTACAGTACTGTAGTATGGTAAGTACAGGTACACCAAGTATGATACAGGTAAGTATGGCACAGATTGTTTTTCAGTATACTGTATGCACGTAACTGCACTCATTTGTTCTTTTATTTTCAGAGAGATCTGCACTACAAATCTTGTTACAAAGTACTGTACAGTAGTTATACAGAAGTTATAATGTAGTATAGAGTTCCAGTATACAGTAGTTTGACAGTAGTAACTCCGTAGTCCAATATGGAGTAGTGATAATGTACACAATGCCATTACTCTGTGCCCAGGACATACTTGAAAACGAGAGGTAACTCTCAATGTATTACTTCCTGGTAAAATATTTTATAAATAAATAAATAAATTATATGCACTTGACTGCAATCATTTTTTTCTTTTCTTTTCAGGGAGATCTGCACTAAAAAAAGGACGTGCGGGGGGAGGGGGGTATCATGTGTAAAATTAGTGAACTGTGTGTATTGTGTATCAACAGTCATAATTTACACAAAACCCACCCACTCTCAATGAACTACAGAATGCAAAGCGGCCATGACGAAGAAGATAAAGACTGAAAATGTATATTACTGTTTTTATTATTATAAATTTGTATTATTCATGATTATTTGTATTTTCATTGTTCCATGATTATCCATTTTCATGATGCCAATGTCAGGTAGTTGCTGAAGTGATGACAGGTGCTACCGTTACAAAGAAGATAAAGATAAAATTTGTATTATTCATGATTATTTTAATTTTTCATCCTGATAAAATAAAAAAATTCTTTAAATTCACGATCATCATTGAAACACCCCCACACACCCCAAAGAAAAAGAAAGCATGGCATAAATTGGTAACTTATCAAAAACATGATTCAGATTATGGGGTCTATGCAGGAAACGGTGATAAGCCCTATCTCGCCCGTTTTTTGGCAAATATGCCTACAGCAATTCAGTAAATGCCGAAAAACTGTCGAGTTTAGCAAAATCCGCTGTCTGTCCTTATCATCCCCTGCTGTCTATTTAGTTTTATTTAGGTAAAAACATATTTCAAATTGTATGTCTGTCCTCATCATCCCCTGCTGTCCTAATTCAATTTAGCTTTCACACCTGGTTTCTCTAAGATGGGTGTTGTCCTGCCCATCTGCTTTAATGTCCCTCACATGTACTAATTAAGTTGAATGAGCAAACCAGGTGACTTTTTAAAAGTATATAAACAAACCCACAACAGCCATAGCTGTTTGCAGCCATGCTTGAAGTATACATGCTTAAAGTAGAATGTTAGATGAAGTTTTAAAGGAAGTTCAAAAAGAAGTGGAAAAGTGGACACCACATACTGGTTCTGAATCCTGCTTTCGAACTACGCTGGAAAGGAGGATATCATCCCAGACTGCACATCTCAACACTTTACTATTGCTGTGATGCCACCTTTACTTTTTATATTTGCTTTAACCTCACTTATTTTCAAATTATGCACTTCCTTCCATCAGTCTCATCGTGTCTCTAACTCTATTCATATATCTCCATCTCTCCTTTCTTCCCCACTTCTCAGTTCACATGAACTCCTTTCTTACCTGCGCCCTCTGTCACCACACAGCCATAAACCCTGCACTAAAACACACCCCTACAAATCATCCTCACACATTCTCTTTCTTTCCATGCTTCTCCTCCTTGCTTCTGGGGATATCTCTCCCAATCCTGGTCCTTGCCTTATCTCTACATGCTCTCGTCCTCGCCTCCCACATGCAACTTCTACTCCTTCTGGTGTTAACCCCTCCAACCTCATACCCATCCCCTGCCACCCTCCCTCCTCTCTCCCTTTCTCCTGTGCCCTTTGGAATGCTCTCTCCTTCTCTAACAAGTTCCTCTCCGTGCATGACTTCTTCTCTCTCACTCCCTGCTTCTCTTTTCTATAACTGAGACCTGGCTCACTCAGTCTGACTCTGCTCTGGAAGCTGCCCTCTCCTACGGTGGCCTTTCCTTCTCCCACACTCCGTGCCCTGATGGCAGGGGTGGAGGCGTGGGGCTCCTGCTCTTCTCTATCTGCCATTACCGAACCCTTCCTATTCCTCCCTCTCTTGCTTTTCCCTCCTTTGAGGTTCACACAGTCCAGATCTTCTTGCCTCTCACAGTCAACGTGGTGGTCATGTATTGCCCACCTACCTCTACTCATCCCCCCTCTGCCTTTCTCTCTCACTTTAAATCCTGGCTCTATTTCTTTCTCTCCTCAGACTCCCCTGTTCTTCTCCTTTGGAACTTCAACTGCCACATTGATAACCCCTCTCTTCCTTGGGCCTCCCGCTTTCTCTCTCTAACCTCTTCTTTTGGCCTTCAACAGTGGAATGAAGCTAGTACCCACAAAGATGGCCACTACCTAGACCTGGTTTTCAATAAAAACTTTTCGCTCACCGATTTCTCCATTTCTCCATTTCCTCTTTCTGACCATCACTTCATCTCATTTTCTCTATCTCGCTTCTTCCCCTCTCATCTAGCCCTCATTTTTGCAGAAACCTGCACTCTATTAACCTAGCAGCTTTTGATTCCACTTTACGCTCCTCCCTCTCCTCTCTCAGTTCTACTTCAGACCCTGACAACCTGGTCAGGAACTACAACTCTGCCTTATCCTCCTCTCTTGATCTACATGCCCCTCTTTCTCTCTGCCATCCTCGCACTTCTAACCCCAGACCCTGGCTAAATTCCAACACATGCATGCTGCGTTCCTCCACTCGCTCCTCTGAACGCCTCTGGAGGAAATCTCATACGCTCGCAGACTTCCTTCACTATAAATGTATGCTCTCATGTTTCAACTCTGCCTCTCTCAGGCTAAACAAACCTACTTTTCATCACTAATCATCACGCACAAGTCTATCCCACGTCGACTCTTTTCTGTGACTTTTCTTTGACTCTCTACTCAGACCACCCTCGGCTGTCTCCTCTTCTTCCTCCATCTCACCTCAGGACTTTGCTGACTTTTTAAAGGAAAAGGTGGAATCTATACGTCAGAACATCCCATCTGTTGCCTCCTCCCATCCCACACCGCTTCCTAACTCTCCTCCTGCCTTTCTTGACTCTTTTACAGCTATCTCGGAGGAGGATGTGTCACTGCTGATCTCCTCTTCTCCCTCTTCCACATGCCCTTTTGATCCCATTCATTCCCATCTCCTAAAACCTCTTGCTCCTTCTATAATCCCTATGCTCAACAGATCTTTAACTCTTCCCTCTACTCTGGTACTTTTCCATCCTCATTCAAGCATGCAACCATGATACCATTGCTCAAAAACAGCAAGCTTGACCCTACCTGTCCTTCAAATTATCGACCTGTCTCCCTCCTGCCTTTTGCCTCCAAACTCCTTGAACGTCTTGTATTCTCTCGATTGCTACACTATCTCAACACCTATTCTCTTCTAGACGCTCTACAATCTGGCTTCCACACTACTCACTCAACTGAAACAGCCCTCACTAAAATAACTGACGACCTCCATGCTGCCAAAGACAGAGGTCATTACACTCTGCTCATATTACTCAACCTCTCTGCAGCATTTGACACCGTGGAACACCCTCTTCTCCTCCACATTCTCCATACTCTTGGTATTCATAACAAAGCTCTATCCTGGATCTCCTCTTACCTCTCCCATCGTACTTTCACCTCCTCCTCCTCTATTGATCTCTCTTTGGGGGTACCCCAGGGCTCTGTCCAGGGACCCATTCTCTTTTCTCTTTACACATTCGCTCTAGGTGACCTAATCACATATTTTGGGTTTAAATATCACCTCTATGCTGACGACACACAGACCAAAGTTTCTGAATGTCTCTCTGGAATATCATCCTGGATGGCCATCTGCCGACTGAAACTTAACATGGCAAAAACAGAGCTCCTCATCCTTCCTCCCAAACCTGGCCCTACTACCTCCTTCCACATTACTGTTGGAAATATGATCATTCACCCAGTAGCCCAAGCATGCTGCCTAGGGGTCACACTCGATTCCTCTCTCACATTCT
Organism: Ascaphus truei; assembly: GCF_040206685.1. Lineage (NCBI taxonomy): Eukaryota > Metazoa > Chordata > Amphibia > Anura > Ascaphidae > Ascaphus > Ascaphus truei. The sequence continues at coordinate 212,891,742 of NC_134484.1, read as the reverse complement.
CCTCTCACATTCAAAACGTTTCTAAACTTGTCGCTTTTTCCTCCGCAATATCAAAAAGATACGCCCTTTCCTCTGTTACTTGTCTGCTAAAATTCTGACGCAGGCCCTCATTCTCTCCCGTCTCGATTACTGCAACCTCCTGTTGTCCGGCCTCCCTGCCTCTCACATGTCTCCCCTACAATCTATCCTTAACACTGCTGCCAGAATTATTCTACTCTTTCCTAAATCTGTCTCCGCGTCTCCCCTCCTGAAATCCCTCTCCTGGCTTCCGATCAAATCCCGCATCTCACACTCAATTCTCCTCCTCACTTTTAAAGCTTTACACTCCTTTGCCCCTCCTTACATCTCAGCCTTAATTTCTCTCTATGCACCATCCCGACTCTTGCGTTCTTCTCAAGGATGTCTTCTTTCTACCCCCTTTGTATCTAAAGCCCATTCCCGCCTTAAACCTTTCTCACTGACTGCCCCACACCTCTGGAATGCCCTTCCCCTCAATACCTTACTAGCACCCTCTCTATCCATCTTTAAGACCCACCTTAAGACACATTTGCTTAAAGAAGCATATGAATAGCACTGTGGATAATCCTGGACACATGATATACAGTATAAAGCTTGGCCCCCTGCAGATGCACTTACTAGAATTCCCTCCTACTGTCTCAATACGTTCCCCTACCTACCAATTCGATTGTAAGCTCCTCGGAGCAGGGACTCCTCTTCCTTAATGTTACTCTTATGTCTGAAGCACTTATTCCCATGACCTGTTATTTATATTATTTGTTATTTATATGATTACAACATGTATTACTACTGTGAAGCGCTATGCAAATTTAAGGCGCTATATAAATAAAGACATACAATACAATACAATGTAAACATTTTTTTATTTGCCAGCGAGATTTGTGCAGAGAGGCAGATCTCGCTCTCTGCTGACAGATCTCGCCAGCGGAGCCCTTCTCGCCAGGGTTCGCCATCTCTCCACTGGATTCCTCTCACAGATATGCGCACCTTCTATCATAACGCGAGGGGAATCCGCAAAACACATGGCAAGTTCGACGTCTGGCGAATGGCCATTAGCGCCGTTTCCTGCATAGGCCGCTATGTATCTTTCTTTTTCTTTGAACTTAATTAAATTCACTTTGAATGTGTGGGGGGGATTCTTCAAGAAGGGGTTGGGTTTGTGTGTGAAGTGGTTAGAGGTGGGCAACACTAGTTGCTAAGAAGGGCTAATCAGATTAACATATTAAATTTGGAAATGTGTTGATAAACATTTCTATTCACGTTGTAAGGCTTTGTGTGTGAAGTGGGGGGGGGGGAGAAGAAGGGTTGAAGGTGCTAGTTACCACCGGCCCTTAAACTTGAAATGCTCTTGGTACCAGTATGTGCGTGGATGAGTCATTCAAGAAGGGATTAGCACATGTGCGGATACATTACCGTAAACATAAGCCTCAAAAATGTTAATGAAAGGCTTCGGGGTTGGGGGGTGGATGGAGGAGTCATTCTCGCCAATACAAATAAATACAAATGAATGGTTTGGGAGAGGTGTCGATAAGAAGTAGAAATATGTGTTTCAACAAGGTTCCAAAGAGACATTCACGCATGCGCAGAAATGTGAGAACACGCTCTGGAAGATTAAACTAATAAACTGAGCCACAAAGCCAACCATAACAAATGAATGGTGTGGTAGAGGTGTTGATAAGAAGTAGCTAAATAGTTTTAACCGCTCATCCTATTGTAGAATGCAGATCATATTTTTGATCAGTAATAGGGTGCATAAGGAAAATATACTAACATAGACAGATTTTATCCAAGATGGATAGAAGGAATTCCTCTGTTTGCACTCTCTATTATTTGTGTGTGGAATATATTATTCACTATAAGGCTTTTTGGATCGGTGGAGACTGTTAAAAACAAAAAAATAAAAAAAGTTTATTACATCAAATAAAGAAATAGTGACTCTGTGAATATATAAAAAAAGGTTTAAAAGGTCCTAATCACAAAGGGAATTGGTGGTGAGAGACTCTATAATAATTTTCAGACTGTGAAAACACATTTAATATGTGTATCTGTATATTTAAATCCACTCTGACAGCTCAGTATTATAATCAGTCAAATATGAATATCTAACAGCTCAGTATATTGTGGTTTGGTAAATGCTAGGTTGAATGCACATCTAGATGGTCAGTATCAAAATCCCATAGTGAAGAGATAATTTGGACATATATACACTTATATATACAGAGCTCTAAAAAAACATCTGAATGGCACAAGTATAAATATGTTCAGTAGCCATAAAACAAACATATGTATATAGCTCTTGTATGGCTATGATAATCCTAGTGCTGCATAGAGATCAGTGCCACTTGATGGTTATGTTATAAAGCTAATCAAAGCTTGTGTTCATTGAGCAATAAAGTGTTAACCGCTTATAGTCACTGCGGTCCCAAACTAGTGTGCAAAAAAACAATGTTTAAGCATTTAAAGTTCACAGCGGATCTATAGACATAATAGTCCCCAAACAGCTTCCATAAAAAGGGTCACGGCGGACCACAAATCACATAATCAATGAGTTTGCCGTGTCTAAGACACGGTATACAGTACAGGTTCCCTGGAAGGTGTGGTGTCTTAGCACCAAAATACTGGCCGTTTTTCTTGAACTGAGGTGTCGCCCCTCTGTGACGTCAGGACTCGACATATGACGTGTTTCGCGTGATTGGACACGCTTCTTCAGAAAGGAGGAGTCTGACTCCCGATCGTATTGCCTAGTTTTTATACCCTCCATGGCTTAGGGTGTATCATACCATTCTCCAATCAGGGCTGGTAAAAATGATGAATGACAGACTTGTTATTTAGCTAGATGTATGTAGTTTTCACACTTTTTTCTCTTTCTTGCAGATATCAATCTCTAGGTACAGTACAAGGAGCTTCTGTCTAGGCTCGGAGAGACTATGGGGGACATAAGGATTGGTCTGGATGGAAATAACAAAGTTTAAAGTTAATGATAATAAATAAAAAAAAATGAAGTATTAATTTTCCTTTTAAAGTAAATATTATGGACCATAAACTAAAGTGCAAAATAAACCAAATGAACTTGTGACCCTACTTACATATATGTCTAAAGTGAATTATTAAATAAATAAATGCATTTTTGGACATAAGAGTTTGTCCAATTGATAAGTTTATAAGTGATATTGTGATTGTGTAGGAGTGATACTTTCTAGTTGGTTCGCCCCTAGTGGTCAATGCGAACCTTGCTAAATTAATATATATTAACTATCTAAAATAAATAAACAATTCAGAGAATATACTAAGGTGATTAACACGTGAATTGAAATAAATATATTTATATATGTGTTTAAGGTGAATTACTAAATGTTTTGATGCTTTATAATAATTCATAACATCAATATGTATTAAATCCATAATATGTATTTTATAAATATGCCGAAAAAATAAAACCTTCGTTTAAACCATCTGGACTCTGTGTATGTAATTAGTAAATCCATCGACATTCTCTCTGTAAGAGACGTTTATCCCAGTCTCCTCCTCTTAAGCCTTGTTTTACATGTTCGATTCCATTAAAATGAAGTGTTTTCATATCTCCCTGATGATATTCATTCACATGTTTGGCTACTGGTTTGTCTCTTTTATTACGAATGTCTCCCATATGTTCCAGAATTCTCGTTTTAAGATGTCTTCTCGTTTTTCGCACATACATAATTCCACACTTGCATGTAATTAAATAAATCACTCCCATTGTCTGACAGTTAATGAAGTTTTTAATCTTAAATGTCTTAGATTTTAAGGAGTCTGTAAAAGTTTTTGTTTTGGTCATAAAATTACATGCTTTACATCTAACACATGGGTAAGACCCTGTAGGTTTATCTCCCATCCATGTTTTGAGGGGCTGTGTTTGAAAGTGGCTATGTACTAGAGTATCTCTAAGATTTTTCGCTCTCCTGTAGCCTGTTTGTGGTTGATCTTTTAGTACCATCCTTAAATCTGGATCTTCAAGAAGAATATCCCAGTGTTTCTTAAGGATTTGTTTAACTTGATAGGATTGGTCTGAGTAGGTGCTAATAAATCTTATGTTATGATCGGTTTCTTGAGTCTTTTTATTCGTTAGAAGTTTGGGTCTATCCATTTGTAGCGCTTTGAAGTATGCTTTTTGTATTTTATTCTTAGCATAACCCCTTGTTTGAAATCTCCCTTTCATTTCTATAGTTTGCTTTTTATACTCAGCTGTTGTAGAGCAGTTTCGATGCAGTCATTGGAATTGTCCAATAGGGATGTTCTCGATGATGTGTTTTGGGTGGTGGCTTTCCGCTATGAGCAGTGTATTTGTTGCTGTCGGTTTGCGATATATACTTGTATGTATCTCTGCTCCTTCAGATTTAGAAATTGTAATATCTAAAAATTCTATTTGATCTTTACTTATTTGGTACGTGAGTTTGAGATTATGTTCATTGATGTTTAGTACCTGAATAAATTCCTGTAGGAGTTTTTCTGTGCCATCCCATACCAAGAGCACATCATCGATGAATCTAAGCCATTTAATAATGTGTATGGTAAATCTTTCCAATTCCTCCATGAAGACCACTGCTTCCTCCCACCAGCCTTGATATAAATTGGCGTAGGTGGGAGCGCAAGTGGTCCCTATTGCTGTACCTTGTGTCTGTAGGTACATCGTATTGTTGAACAGAAAGTAGTTGTGGCTTAGTACAAAATCTAAAAGTTGTAAGATTAGTTCAACTTACTCAAGCATACCCCATGAATATGGCATAAGAGCAGTGAAACATTTCCTTAGAGCAAGGGATGAAAATTCTCAATTACACAATGAACTAATCTTACAATTTTTAGATTTTGTACTAAGCCACAACTACTTTCTGTTCAACAATACGATGTACCTACAGACACAAGGTACAGCCATGGGGACCACTTGCGCTCCCACCTATGCCAATTTATATCTAGGCTGGTGGGAGGAAGCAGTGGTCTTCATGGAGGAATTGGAAAGATTTACCATACACATTATTAAATGGCTTAGATTCATCGATGATGTGCTCTTGGTATGGGATGGCACAGAAAAACTCCTACAGGAATTTATTCAGGTACTAAATACAAATGAACATAATCTCAAACTCATGTATCAAATAAGTAAAGATCAAATAGAATTTTTAGATAATACAATTTCTAAATCTGAAGGAGGAGAGATACATACAAGTATATATCACAAACCGACAGCAACAAATACACTGCTCCTAGCGGAAAGCCACCACCCAAAACACATCATCGAGAACATCCCTATAGTACAATTCTAACGACTGCGTCGAAACTGCTCTACAACAGCTGAGTATAAAAAGCAAACTATAGAAATGAAAGGGAGATTTCAAACAAGGGGTTATGCTAAGAATAAAATACAAAAAGCATACTTCAAAGCGCTACAAATGGATAGACCCAAACTTCTAACGAATAAAAAGACTCAAGAAACCGATCATAACATAAGATTTATTAGCACCTACTCAGACCAATCCTATCAAGTTAAACAAATCCTTAAGAAACACTGGGATATTCTTCTTGAAGATCCAGATTTAAGGATGGTACTAAAAGATCAACGACAAACAGGCTACAGGAGAGCGAATAATCTCAGAGATACTCTAGTACATAGCCACTTTCAAACACAGCCCCTGAAAACATGGATGGGAGAAACCTACAGGGTCTTACCCATGTGCTAGATGTAAAAGCAAACAAAAGAAAAATTTGTGCGCCTGGTGATCTGTTCCTGAAACCACTCACCGTAAAATGGATTATTAAATAAATCCAAGTGTGATAAAAAAAAAAAAAAAAAAAAAAAAAAAAGGGGAAAAAAAAAAAAAAAAAAAAAAAAAAATTTAAATTATAAATTGAATGGAAACGAAAATACACCTTGATGATGTGAGTAGTTAAATCCTATGAATACATATACTTTTATACCATAAATAGGTTATGTGACATGAACCATTAGGAGTGAGAGGGGTTAATTGTGGTTATAGCACAAAAAATGGCAGACGGAACCAAAATGATCCAAACACATAAGCAGCTTCCAATGCAAGGTACCCAAACCTTGCTGAATAAGGACAATAAAGAAAACAACCAGGGAAGCGCTATATTAGTTGGGATCAGGCTCAGCAGCCAATTTTATGTATAAACCACATATAAAACAATAGCATAAAATAGCATGATTGAATACACAAAAATATAATATATAATTAGATCCCAACTAATATAGCGCTTCCCTGGTTGTTTTCTTTATTGTGCTAGATGTAAAGCATGTAATTTTATGACCAAAACAAAAACTTTTATAGACTCCTTAAAATCTAAGACATTTAAGATTAAAAACTTCATTAACTTTCAGACAATGGGAGTGATTTATTTAATTACATGCAAGTGTTGAATTATGTATGTGGGAAAAACGAGAAGACATCTTAAAATGTAAATCCTGGAACATATGGGAGACATTCATAATAAAAGAGACAAACCAGTAGCCAAACATGTGAATGAATATCATCAGGGAGGTATGAAAACACTTAATTTTAATGGAATCGAACATGTAAAGCAAGGCTTAAGAGGAGGAGACTGGGATAAATGTCTCTTACAGAGAGAATGTCGATGGATTTACCAATTACATACACAGAGTCCAGATGGTTTAAACGAAGGTTTTATTTTTTCGGCATATTTATAAAATACATATTATGGATTTAATACATATTGATGTTATGAATTATTATAAAGCATCAAAACATTTATTAATTCATCATAGACACATATATAAATATATTTATTTCAATTCACATGTTAATCACCTTAATATATTCTCTGAATTGTTTATTTATTTTAGATAGTTAATATATATTAATTTAGCAAGGTTCGCATTGACCACTAGGGGCGAACCAACTAGAAAGTATCACTCCTACACAATCACAATATCACTTATAAACTCATCAATTGGACAAACTCTTATGTCCAACAATTCATTTATTTATTTAATAATTCACTTTAGACATATATGTAAGTAGGGCCACAAGTTCATTTGGTTTATTTTGCACTTTAGTTTATGGTCCATAATATTTACTTTAAAAGGAAAATTAATACTTCATTTTTTTTATTTATTATCATTAAATTTAAACTTTGTTATTTCCATCCGGACCAATCCTTATGTCCCCCATAGTCTCTCCGAGCCTAGACAGAAGCTCCTTGTACCTAGAGATTGATATCTCCAAGAAAGAGAAAAAAGTGTTAAAACTATATACATTAACAAACATCTAGCTAAATAAACAAGTCTGTCAATCATCATTTTTACCAGCCCTGATTGGAGAATGGTATGATACACCCTAAGCCATGGAAGGTATAAAAACTAGGCAATATGATCTGGAGTCAAACTCCTCCTTTCTGAAGAAGCATGTCCAATCACGCGAAACTCGTCATATGTCGAGTCCTGACGTCACAGAGGGGCGACACCTCAGATCAGGAAACACGGCCAGTATTTTGGTGCTAAGACACCATTCCTTCCAGGGAACCTGTATACCGTGTCTTAGACACGGCAAACCCATTGATTATGTGATTTGTGGTCCGCCATGACCCTTTTTATGGAAGCTGTTTGGGGACTATTATGTCTATTGGTCCGCCATGACCTTTAAATGCTTAAACATTGTTTTTTTTGCACACTAGTTTGGGACCGCTGTGACTATAAGCGGTTAACACTTTATTGCTCAATGAACACAAGCTTTGATTAGCTTTATAACATAACCATCAAGTGGCACTGATCTCCATGCAGCACTAGGATTATCATAGCCATACAAGAGCTATATACATATGTTTGTTTCATGGCTACTGAACATATGTATGGGATGGCACAGAAAAACTCCTACAGGAATTTATTCAGGTACTAAACACCAATGAACATAATCTCAAACTCACGTACCAAATAAGTAAAGATCAAATAGAATTTTTAGATATTACAATTTCTAAATCTGAAGGAGGAGAGATACATATAAGTATATATATCGCAAACCGACAGCAACACATACACTGCTCCTAGCGGAAAGCCACCACCCAAAACACATCATCGAGAACATCCCTATAGGACAATTCCAACGACTGCGTCGAAACTGCTCAACAACAGCTGAGTATAAAAAGCAAGCTATAGAAATGAAAGAGAGATTTCAAACAAGGGGGTACAGTATGCTAATAATAAAATACAAAAACTATACTTCAAAGCACTACAAATTGATAGACCCAAACTTCTAACGAATAAAAAGACTCAAGAAACTGATCATAACATAAGATTTATTAGCACCTTCTCAGACCAATCCTATCAAGTTAAACAAATCCTTAAGAAACACTGGGATATTCTTCTTGAAGATCCAGATTTAAGGATGGTACTTAAAGATCAACCACAAACAGGCTACAGGAGAGCGAAAAATCTCAGAGATACTCTAGTACATAGCCACTTTCAAACACAGCCCCTCAAAACATGGATGGGAGATAAACCTACATTTTATTAATATTTCAAACATTTTTATTGTTTTCTGACAGGGGTACATTCACATCACATGGTTGTTTATAGATAGTAAACCTAATTAACATATACATTTAAAAGTGAACAACCCGAAGCATCTCAAGGTTGATTGATCGAGAAGAGGCGATCTGCCCCTAGTATTTTGTAACCTCCTATGCATTTAGATTCTACTATGTAGATCCCGTCCGGGAGAATTAACAGTTTTAGGAGGATCTTAGATCAAACCCCTTATATTAGTACTGTAAAGGATAGGCAGAGAGAGAGAGGGGGAGAAGAGAGAAGAACAGAAGAAGGGGGGAGGGAGGGGATAGGAACGGGGGGAGCTAAGGGAAGGGGTGTAGTTGTCCTCCCCTCCACCTTGTCAAAAGACCCTGAGTAGACATGAACTCCCCCTTAGAGGGGTCAGTGGTCTAATGCAGAGTCCAACTGAAGCATCCATATCTCATTTTTAATCTCTTTAATTATAAGGCCACTGTGCCCAAACTTTCTCATATTGTACTATATTCTGTTTCAGGAGCGCCGATAGGTATTCTATAAGCTTGACCTCGCTTACCTTGCCTGACCATGCCCCCATCGAAATGGAGCTCTCTTTGCCTTTTATAAAGAATACCAGCTATAAATGGAAACTAAATGATTCCCTGTTAAATTCCCCAGAAATAGTGAGCACATTTACTCAAAAAATAGTAGAATATTTTGACCTAAACAAGGGGTCAGTCGAGTCTCCGATCACGCTGTGGGAAGCCCATAAGGCATCTATTCGAGGCTCTCTCATTTCTCTAGCGTCATATAAAAAGAAAAAAAAGAAAAAAGAATATAAAGAATTAATGGACAAGGTCCAGGCTCTGGAGACTGAACATAAATCCAGGCCTACTAAAAAAATATATAAGACCCTAGTTGAAACAAGGACTGAATTTAAAAGAGTCCAATTAGAGGAGGTAGAGCGGGCACTTCGATGGACGAATCAACGTTACTACGATAAAGGAAACAAGGCAGACCGGTTATTGGCCAATAAATTAAGAGGTCAAAGGGTCAAAACCCAAATTACAGCAATCCGAACCAAATCTGGTCTCAAAACATTCAAAGAAAGCGAGATTGCCCAAGAATTCTCAGAATATTATACGAAACTCTATAATTTAAATCCCTCCCAAAATACTCAGTCCGGGTTGACGACCATCTCAAAGTACTTAGAGGAATGCAACCTTCCGGCCCTTCCAGAAAAAACTATCTCACAATTAAATGAGAAAATAACGCCCAAAGAACTATTTGAAGTAATAAAACAATTAAAAATAAATAAGACTCCAGGGCCAGACGGGTTCTCAAACCAATATTACAAGAAGTTTAAGGCCGTGCTGGCTCCGCACCTAGTAGAAGTTTTCAATGCATTTATTGGGGGTGAAGATGTCCCGGCCTCTATGTCTACAGCCAACCTGGCAATAATTCACAAAGAAGGTAGAGACCCACTGCAATGTGGCAATTATAGGCCGATATCTCTCCTAAATTCTGATCTAAAAATATATAGTAAGATTTTAGCAAACAGACTAAACCCGATTCTTCCGAGCTTGATTCATAAAGACCAGGTTAGATTTATTTCGGGCAGACAAGCTTCAGATAATACTCGGAAAATAATAAACATTGTGGACCACGTGCATCTCTCAGGTACAAGAGCATTTTTGTTGAGCTTGGATGCCGAAAAAGCATTCGATAGAATTAGGTGGGACTTTTTAGACCAAACATTGATTAAATTCATCTTCAGGGGCCCCTTCTTAGAGGGGATCAGAGCTCTGTACAAAAACCCAACAGCGGTTGTAAAACTCCCGGGAGGAAACTCAAGTAAAAATTACGAATGTACAAGGCAGGGTTGTCCCTTGTCCCCACTTCTGTTTGCATTGTCGATTGAACCACTCGCGGCCACAATTAGAAATGACGATGATATAAAAGGTATTGTTATTGGAGCGCGAGAATACAAGATATCTCTTTTTGCAGATGATATCATTTTGTCATTGTCGTCCCCAATGACGACTCTGCCTAACCTCCAGTCACAGCTGGAAAAATTTGGCCGGGTATCAGGGTATAAAATTAACAGCGATAAATCTGAAGCCCTGAACCTATCACTCCTCGCCCCCGAGGTAAAACTATTGCAAATTAATTTTAGTTATAAATGGAGCCCTAATAACATTAAATACCTAGGGATCAGAATCGCAAATTCTTATGCTGCCTTATTTAAATATAATTTCCCCCCCTTATTTACAGAAATTAAAAAAAACCTCCAGTGCTGGAACAAGTACCACATTTCATGGCTCGGAAGAGTGACATCTTTTAAGATGAACATCCTTCCCAGGCTACTGTACGTCTTCCAGACCCTCCCGGTCTGTGTTCCGCTGGCAGACCTCAAAAGCATTCAAAATAGTATTTTCCAATTTATCTGGAAGGACAAAAAGCCGTGGGTGGCTAGATCGGTAATGTTGGCACCACGGGAGTGTGGAGGTTTGGGAGTACCAGATATAATTAATTATTATCAAGCGACTCACCTAAAACAAGCGATAGTTTGGAACAACGATCCAGTGTCTTGCGGCTGGTTGGAAATTGAGTCCTCCTGTGTCGCTCCCCTCTCACTCGGGGCAATACTTTGGTCCGGAGGGGGAGAGAAGATAATATCGGACAGAACAGGCCTGGGAGCAATGAGATGCACGTGGAAAATTTGGACAAAAACAAGAAATAAATATAAACTGACGTCTTCCCCCTCCATACTCACTCCCATTTTTGGTAACCCTGAATTCCCTCCGGGTTGTGTCCCAGGGAACCTTAAAGCATTTAGTTTGGCTAACATAAAATCAGCAAGAGATCTAATAGACAAAGGGACTCTTATTCCGTTACTTGATTTACAGGAGAAATGCCTCCCCATGAAACTCCCGCTTTATGGTTATCTTCAGATCAGACACTTTCTCCTAACAATTTCCCAAACATCCAAATTTGAAGGTCCAACGTCTTTTGAAAAGATGTGTATGGTGGGCACATACCGGAAGGGTCTGATCTCAGAGATTTACGCGGGGCTAGCACGGTCCAGGAGTCCCGTCAACCACAATTATATGATGAAATGGGCTGAAGACCTCAATCTTGATATAGACAGAGATGAATGGGAGGATATTTGGGAAGCAGCAGCCAAAACTTCTATTTGCACTACTACTAAGGAAAATATATATAAGATTCTATTTCAATGGTACTTAATCCCGAGTAGGCTGAGCCGGATCTTCCCTGGCCTGTCTGACCTCTGTTGGAGGGGGGTGCGGCCAGAGAGGAGATCTGGTGCATATATGGTGGACATGCCCAAAGATCCAGACTTTCTGGAATATGATATGCTCATTAATTGAGGAGACGGTAGGAGTTGAGGTCCGGATGGACCCGCTGATATGCCTACTCGCGAAACCCATCGAAGATATCTCTGTCCCTCTTAAAAAACTGGCCTCGTTCATCCTGACTGCGGCTCGCTGCTCAATAGCAGCTAATTGGAAAAAGATTAAACCCCCTTCTAAGCAAATGGTCCTTCGCAAGGAAACCTACATTTTATGAACAAAACAAAAACTTTAACAGACTCCTTAAAATCTAAAACATTTAAGATTAAAAACTTAATTAACTGTCAGACAATGGGAGTGATTTATTTAATTACTGCACCGACACACTTTATTCGAGCAAATACCCGGTATGTACCTGGCAGATACCTGGAATGCGCCACTCCTCACCTCTGACAAGCCCCGTTGCATTTGCCTTCCCAGCCTGGGTTCATGCCTGGCTGATGGGCGGCTGATCTGTTAAATGATAATGATTAGGATTTAATAGGCTGCAATGCTTCGCGTGTCTACCAGATGGCATAAATTCATGAATTGTAATGCAGTATATATATATATACTGTGCAGTATTGCAGCCAGCGGGAATAAAATGCTTCAATCCCTGCTTGGAAAATACCTCAATGCACTCGGGCAGAAAACAGTCACAAACCTCAATACACCCGGGTATGCCCGAATTCGTGGGACTAGCCGAGCTCGAATAAAGTGTGTCGCCAGTGTACATGCAAGTTTGTATTTTATGCGCATGCATGTATGTCTCATTGGAACCTTGTTGAAACGCACATGCGTATCATCACATTTATGCGCATGCATGTACAGCCGCAGCGCTTTTATTTTAACACTTCTCGGATATTTTCCGTTGAGTTTTTCAGAATACCACACGCTTCACCGCGTTCATGCCACATTCATGCCGGCCGTCACCCGCGCTTGATCTGTTTAATGATAATGGTTCGGATTTAATTGGGTGCAATTCTTCACGTATCCGCCAGGTGGCAGATATTCATGAATTGTAATGAATTCTAATGTGTACACTACAGTAATGTACATGTGCTTCAGTAATGTGTCAACTTGCAGGTGTTTAAAAAATACCACAGTGGTCCATTGTGAATTGACCTTGGTACCGAAGAAGCTACAATACTGTATCAATTTGGCCGTTTCATATTAAAAACTTAATGTACAGTGTCTGGTGTTCTATTGTCCAGAGATTTCCGAGATGAGTACACCACTGCAGTATGTGTTCTAAAAGCCCGACATAACGTACGCTTATTTAATATGGTCCGCAATTAATGCAGCAGATGATAAGATGGCCACAATTGGTAAAATTTATCAATATTTTATCGAAAATTATGACTTTTACAAATTATCATCAGATGCTCGTGTGTGGAAGCGTGCAATAATGAAAAAGTTATGTATCGATCCGTGTTTTTTTTGTATTGATCCCACACCCGGATTTAGAGGAGTGTATTGGTGTGTTGCGCCAGATTTTTACAGTATCTTTGATCATGGAGACTTCAAAAGGCGAAAGGTCATGGTAAAACTGTAACGCCTGTATGCCCGCAGACCTGGCCAGTCCCCAGTACTGAGGTGGGTAAGGTTTTAACATGCACCCACAGCAGTGAGGGCATGCCCGGAGTGTGGTAATGCGTTGCCGGGCCTGGTAAGAAAAGGGTTAACGTATACTTGCAAAGTCTGGGGTGCCAGAGATCGGATAGTAATTTTCGTGTGCCAGAGTTCAAGGATTGGAGAAAACCGAGTAGTGGTGTCCGTAAGCCAATGTTTAAGGGTTGGAGAAAGCAGCGTAGTGAAGTCCATAAGCCAAAGTTCAAGGGCAGGAGAAAGCAGAGTAGTCAAATCCAAAGCAGTAAGTTCAATCCAGGGGAATCCAAACAGAAGCAGGGACAGGAACCAGCACTGGAACAAACAAGGGAGCTAGGCATAGACACTGCACACACAGGAGTCACAAAAAAGCTATGCAGAGCAATGAGTAAGTGAACAGAGTGGGGTTATAAAGGAAGGAGAACCAATAGGAGAGAGGGGAGGAGCAGAGGGTAGAGAGAGAGTTTTAAGGGATAGGTCTGAGAGAGCAGGGGAGGAGACATGGGAATAATTAAGGGATATGGCTTATAAGCCACGGGGGGCGGAGCTAGACGGCAAATAACTGGAGCGTGTGCGCGTGCCCTCTGTAAGGGTATTATGCGCATGCACCACACGTGTCACAGAACGTGAGGGAGGCAATGCCGCGGGGGCGCTCGGCAATGGGGGCGAGAGGGACGGACAGGCAGAGGAGCAAGGTAATGTGGAGGCTGGGGGAATAGAGGCACGCCAGAGGCCTCGGGTGCCGCATAGGGGTTCCAGGGATCGTGAACGTGCGTGCATATTGCGGAGGATGCGCAGGTGGCCTGAATGCGCGTCAGAGCATGCCAACCGCACAGCAGTGGAACGGCCACGAGGGAGAGAGCGAGGGAGCAGGGAAGAGGAAGGCTAGAGGCAGAGGAAACAGAGGTGACGGGGACACTCTGGGAAGCGCGAGGCCCCCGATCCATCACAGTATCCCCCCCTTGAGGATCGGACTCCAGACGATCTTGCCATGGCTTTTGAGGGAACTTCCGGTGAAACTGCCTAAGGAGCGTTGGGGCATGAATGTGGTAAGACGGTATCCAGGAATGTTCCTCTGGTCCATAGCCCTTCTAGTGGACAAGGAATTGTAACCTGCCTCTGGACCAATGGGAATCGAGTATGGAGTGGACCTCATACTCTTGTTGACCTTGAATGGTGACAGGGTTGGGTCTTTGGAGACGATCAGGAAAATGAGCACATTGGATAACCGGTTTGAGAAATGACACATGGAACACCGAAGTAATCCTCATGGTGGAGGGAAGTGCCAAACGGTACGCGACCGGGTTGATCCTCTCGAGGACTTTAAAAGGACCAAGGAATCTTGGAGACAATTTCTGAGAAGGAGTCTTGAGCCTTATATTTTTAGAGGATAACCACACACTGTCTCCGGGTTTAAACGATGGACCCGCTTGACGTTGCCGACCTGCCTTTGTTTTTTGTCTTTGAACAGCAATTTGTAAGGTTTTTAGAATTTTCTTCCAAGAGTCTTGGAGAGTGGAAACATGAGAATCCGCTGCAGGAATACCAGAGGGGAGGGAGGAAAGGGGAAGACTTCTAGGATGGAATCCAAAATTAATGAAGAAAGATGACTCTTGCGTAGACTCATTTTTTAAGGATTTAATAGCAAACTCAGCCCAAGGTAATAGGTCCACCCAGTTATCTTGCGACTCGGAGACGAAACATCTGAGATACTGCTAGAGGGACTGATTCATTCTTTCCATTTTACCGTTGGTCTGAGGGTGATAGCCCAAGGAAAATAGAAGAGAAATCCCAAGTCTCTGAGAAAACGCACGCCAAAACATAGAAATGAATTGAGAACCTCTGTCAGAAACAATTGAAATAGGTACACTGGCGACACACTTTATCGCAGTGCGGCCAGATCCGCAAGCCGGGAGATTTCCCGGCTTGCTAGTGGCCGCCCCTCGGCGTGCCGCGCGTCATAGACGCGCGGTCACGCGTCATCGGGAGCCTGCGCCCCCTGCACGCGTGTCCAAGGGCTCCCCGAGGGAGCCCTGGTGTCCCGCGATCGCGGGACAGCGGCAGGGGGTACCGGGGGACCCGGCGGACCCGGCAGCGGTAGGGAGAGCGCCCCGATCGGAGGGCGCTCTTCCGCTGCTTCGGCGCGCGCCCGTCACACTCGGGCGCGCGCCAGGCTACTGCTGCGGCACAGAACGGGCAAATGCTCGAATAAACTGTGCCGCAGCAGTACACCGTGTAATCTAAAAATTTCTTTAAAAAAAATGTCGGCCAGAGTAGCTGAATTAGGAATACCCTTGAAGGTACAAAGTGTGATTGCTTGGGAAACCTATCTACAATGACAAGGAAGGTATTCATCACTTTAGAATTGGGGAGTTCCACAATAAAGTCCATAGAGATATGTTTCCAAGGTTTTTCCGGAATGGGGAGGGGCATAAGGAGACCAGAGGGTTTGTGACGGGCAGACTTACTCTGGACACAGACCGGACAAGCACTGGTGAAGTTAAAACTGTCCTTGTTCATCTTAGGCCACCAAACGGTCCGTTTGATGAGATCTACTGTCCTCTTGAAGCCTGGATGACCGTCCGATCTTGAAGAATGGCCCCAAAGAAGAATCTTGTGGTGAAAACGTGGAGCTGCGTACAAGCGTCCCTCTGGCACCCTAAATCTCCTGGGGATGTGAACCTGGGCTTTGTTCATTTCATCCAAAACATCAAAATTATTGGCAGAGATAATACATTTGGCGGGAAGAATTGACTCGGTGGATTCGTTAGAGTCGTTCTCCGTAGCGAACTGGCGAGATAGAGCGTCCGCCTTAATATTTTTGTTACCGGGAATATAAGAAATGGTATAGTTGAAACGAGAGAAGAACAGTGCCCAACGAGCCTGGCGGGATCCTAATCGACGAGCCTCCTCAATATACAGTACGTTTTTGTGATCAGTGAGGATGGCAATAGGCTCCTTGGTACCTTCGAGAAGATGCCTCCATTCTTGGAGAGCCAATTTAATGGCCAAAAGCTCCCGGTTCCCAACATCGTAATTTCTCTCAGCCGAAGAGAACTTCCGAGAAAAGAATCCACACAGAGGAGGCGTCAACTTCTAGCGTGAATGGAAGAGAAGTGTCAGGATGCCGTAGGATGGGTGCAGACACAAAGGCTTTCTTGAGGACTTCGAAGGCTTCTATGGCTTTGGGAGACCAAGTAGTCGGATCCGCACCTTTCTTGGTTAAGGCAGTAATAGGTAGAGCGATGGTAGAGAAATTATGGATGAACTTCCAGTAATAATTGGCAAAGCCAAGGAAGCGCTGCACGGCCTTGAGAGAATTCGGCAAGGGCCAGTCGAGTACAGACTTTAATTTCTCAGGATCCATAGTAAAGCCTTGGTTAGATATAATATAGCCTAGGAAGGCTGTGGACATCTGATGAAACAGGCATTTCTCCATTTTTGCATAGAGGCGAAGCCTTGAGAGTACCCGTTTGGTATGGCGAATGTGCTCCTCTAAGTTCTTAGAGAAAATGAGGATGTCATCCAAATATACAATAACGAACGTCCCTAAAACGTCCTGAAAGATATCGTTCATGAACTCTTGGAAAACGGCAGGAGCATTGCACAGCCCGAAGTGCATCACTAAATACTCATATTGCCAGAACGCGTGTTAAACGCGATTTTCCATTCATCCCCGTCTCTTATTCGAATAAGATTATAAGCCCCTCTTAAATCGAGTCTGGAGAATATAGATGCTCCTTGTAGACGGTCGAAGAGTTCAGAAATTAAAGGGAGAGGGTACCGTTTTTTTACCGTAATTTTGTTAAACCCACGAAAGTCGATACAAGGTCTTAGGGAGCCATCCTTCTTCTTCACGAAGAAGCCTGCCCCGGTGGGGGAGGTAGAGTTGCGGAATAATCCTTTCTCCAAATTCTCTTGGATATAAGTCATCATAGCTTCTGTCTCTGGCACCGACAGGGGATTCAACTTAGATTTAGGGAGAATGGTTCCTGGAATTAAATCAATAGGATAATCATAGGGGCGATGGGGAGGTAATACCTCAGCTTATACTTTGTTGAAAACATCTACATACTCGTGATACACCGTTGGCAGGGCGGACAAGTCAGAGGAAGTGATGTCCAGGCCAGCGAGCACGGCAGCAGGAGGAGTAGCCGACTTCTCTGAGGTGGTAGACCATTGGATGGGTAAGAAATCGGTCCAATCAATACGTGGATTGTGAAGCTGCAGCCATGGTAATCCTAGAATAACCTGGACAGTAGGGGAATGAAAGACATCGAAGACCATTACCTCTTTATGGCCCTCCGCGGTGGTCAGGGTAAGTGGAATGTACTCCAAAATGATGAAGGCTGGTTGAAGCGGGCATCCATCGATAGCCTCCAGGCCAATGGGAGATCTTTTCTTGAACAAAGGAATTCGGTTCTTGCAGGCGAAGGTGTGATCAAGAAAGTTACCACCAGACCCGGAGTCGATGAAAGCTTTCACTTCTATTTGAAGATCAGGACCCGTCAGCGTTACAGGGAGCATAAGTTTTTTAGGTAGTTCCATAGGGAGAGAGGGGCAGGGAGAGATAGTACCCATTAGAAGCCCCTCTACCTTTACTGGGCGTTCCCATTTCCTGGCTTCAGACGACAGTTTCGGAGCCGATGCTCAGGGGAACCGCAATAATAACAGAGACCCTCCACATGACGACGTGCTTTCTCCGCAGCCCGAAGTTGTTGGCTACCCATCTGCATTGGTTCAGGATCATCCAATGCAGGGAAGGGCAAAGGAGAAGGCCTGTGAGAAACGGAAGGAGGGGGAAGAGAACGAGAACAGTGACGCTCATGTCGTCGTTCTTGGGTACGTTTATCCATACGGATGCTGAGTGCAATGAGTTCCTTAAGGGAAGAAGGCTGAGCGTGAGCTGCGAGGTCATCCTTTAGAGTGTCGGACAAACCATGCCAATATGCTGCGGCAAGAGCCTCATCATTCCATTGGGTCTCTGCGGCGATGGTGCGGAACTCCACCGCGTATTTGGCAGCTGACCTCCGTGCCTGCGTGATATGGAACAAAGAAAAAGCAGCAGTCTCCCTACGTGCTGGTGTGTCAAACACCTGTTGAAACTCATGCCTAAACTTGGGATAGTCTTGGGTTAACTCTGGTTGGTTTACCCAGAGGGGAGAGGACAAAGCGAGAGCATCGCCAGTGAGAAGGCGTAAATGTAAGCCGTGAAAAACAAAAATACCGTGCGCTACTATCTAACCTAAAAAAAAAAAAAAAAAAAATATATTATATATATATATATATATATATATATATATATATATATATAGTGCAGTGACTGAACCCTATAAATATGTGCAAAGGAATATACCACAAATACCACAGTAAGAATAAAATATATCACATAACCGTGTGGCTGATACGGGCGTCTGCTGCTACAAACACATGGGGTGGCTCAGCACCCCACACACTCTAGGAAATGGAAACAAAAGAAAACAGCGCACAACGCCAAATAGTGAAGCAAGTATTGCAAAATTATATTAATAAAAGGGTAATTAGTCTGCGTACATCATGAAGGTAAAAAAAAGGCATTTAGTGTATATCACACTGGTTACCACTCGGCAGCTGTTGGCAGGAGAGTCTGGTGTTTGCTTCTCTCGGCGGGAGCCGCTATGCTGGTTCTGGAGCAGGATTCTTGCTTAGACTCCTCATTCAACGATACGTTACTCCGAAGGGGGTTTCCCTTTAAGCAACCAGGCTTAGCTGTGGGTATTGGTGCTCAGTGGGACCGCTCAAAGTTCCAAATCGTCTGGAGCAGCTTGTGTAGCTCAACAGGCAGATCCTCTGCACACGGAGGTGAGACCGCAACCTGCAAGGACACACTCAGCGTGCCACGATGCCGCTCCGTCACGGGACGCTGCGTGATGACGTCACAGTCTCCGCAGCAGTGATGGAATCGGCAGGGAGATGGTAAAGTCTCTCAAAGTCTCTTAACTGCCCAAATAACACACAAGAGTGCAAATAACAGGGTGAAGCCAATAGATATAGCAGTAGCAAATATAAGGCAATAGATAATATTCATCCAACGCGTTTCGTAGACCTAACTACTTCTTCAGGGAATAATTAGGCCATTACCCAGAGGTCTTATATACCTCACACAGATGTCTCATTGGTCAAACAATTAGTAGTAGACCAATCATCTGAAATAGGTAATGGTCAATGTGATAGGGAAGATGTGATCATTACTTTTAAAACAAAAACTTTATTAACAAATCACTTATATTAAATAAAATAAAAACACTTACATATTAAATAAAAACGAAGCCTAGCATAAATACTTAAAAATTGCTGGAATAAAAAGAAACACAATATTGGTTATTAAAATAGACATCATAAAATACATATGAAAGATGCAACAAAAAATGTAAATTAAAGCAGAGCAGGGAGAACAGAGATACATCAACCAGTGACACAGCCCTTGGGTTTAGAGGAGGGCCTTGGTGTTTAATAAAGTGCCAGATGTCAACATCCTCATTTAACCCCTTAGGGGACATAGGGCCTCATGCAGTAAGCCCCGATAAGGCGTTTATCGGCATTTTTTCCCTTCCAGATTCAGTAAGCCCCGATAAGTGGGAATTATCGCCAACTTTTCTTCCGAAAAATTTTTTTCGCAACCCGGCTGCCGATAAGCCACTTATCGGGACTTTTTTAACCCGCCTGAATTCAGTAAGCCCCGATCAGCTTTTCGGTGCTGATCGGCAGGCCAGATTGGAGATTTTATGGCCAATCCAGCCCGCCAACTAAAGTTGGCAACTTGCTGAAGGAGAAGCATCGGCAAGGGCGACACTTAGAAAAAATCAGCCCTTTTTCCTGCCTGTGATTGATGCCGGGGGTCTCCGGAGCTGATACCCGCACCGGAGCCCCCCGGCATGCATCCGAGGCAGGAAAAAGGCATTTAAAAGCCACTTCATTACCTTAGCGGCTAACCGCTAAGGCAATGAAGGGATTAACCCACCGTGCCAGCGTTATTGTGGGTAGCGGGGATGGGTGAGGGGGGTATTTGGCCCTGGGTGTGAGTTTAGGACTTGCGGGGGGGTTGCGGGGGCACTTAACCCCTTCACGACCGTAGCAGTAAATACCGCTACGGTCCTGAAGGGGTTAAGGCAACCCGCTACCCACCCGCAAGCCCTAAACTACCACCGTTGGGGCTAATACCCCTTTCACCCACCCCCACAGCCACAATATTAAAAAAATACACACCCCAGCCCCACAATAACTACATAAATAAGTAATTAAAGAAATATATATATATATATATATATATATATATATATATATATATATATAAATATATATATATATATATATATATATATATATATATATAAACCCAACAACACCTATACCACCCTAACATACTGTATAGTAATGTGCACAATGACTATTATCCACAAAAGGATAATAGTGCAGTTGTCCATTTACAATACATACACACCAATAAAGACATTAAATACATGTAGCACTCACCCATGTACGGCTGCCACGATGAAGGCCATCCTCATCTTCATCCTGCCCATGCCCCATCCGCTTCTGCAAAACAGACACAATAATTAAAACATTCTATGTAATGTCCCCTACTCCATCCCTACTCTGATTGGCTGCCGTACCATGTGAGTCTGGCCATGTGTCTTTTCATGACGTTTTCTTAAAGGCAATTGCAGCAAAGCCATTCTGATTGGCTGTGCTGTCATTGCCTTTAAGTGACGTCATCAATATTTTTTACATCGGCCAAAACACATGGTTTTCACGGCCCAATCAGGGCCGTGAGAACCATATGACGACAAATGTGACGTCATAGGCCTTTAAAAGCCTATGGCGTCTCATTTTGAAGACAGACGCCGAGGAGGAAGGACCTCCTCCTGAAGATTGAAGACCTGGGCGTGGCACCGGACGCCAAGAAGACCCCGGAACAAGGTATTTTAATACAGATTCACGTGGATTAAAACTAGAACAACCCTTGATTGTCATGTTGTATTATTTTAATGTTTAATTTTTAATGTTTTTTTATTTCATGGTTTCCTGTTCCTGGATTGTGTCGTGGATTGTGTCGTGGATGGTGTCGTGGATTGGTTCGCTGATGAACGGGAGTCGGTGGGGGCAAGTAATGGTAAGTTTAAGAAAGAAATGTATTGAATGTAACTGTGTTTTTTGTTGCTTTTTCATGTGTTCATTTTTTAAAATGCATATCATTTGTTGCCACTGTATGTATGTATGTATGTATGTATGTCTACATATATATATACAGGGTAATAAATGATACTGTTGTTAAAGCTTGATATTCTGTATTGTTAATCATTGTGGCTATGCATAGATGTGTGGTAAATGTATTTTATTATTAGAGAGATGTAAGTTTTGGGCTTCTAGGCCGTACAGTAGGTTATGGAAAGCCTTGCTTTAGTATATTGTAATTGTTGGTGTACTTTTTTCTATGTTTTGAAGTGGTTCTCTGTTACGATAGCTTTAGTTCATTGTGTAATTGGTATGGATGGTATTTTAATTGTTTAGGGATGTAATTGATGTGTGTTAATTCATTGATGGTGAGTTAATTGGATTAAATAATATACTTCTTGTGATGTATGGCGATTTGAGTGGGATTATTGTATTGTTAACAATGATTTGCAGCGTGTACATGTAGTTTACATGTTATGCTACATGTATACACTGTAAATGCAATGTTTTAAGAGGCATGTGAGCCTTCAGATTGAATGATTAAATGTGATTTGGTTAGGCAATTGGTTTTTAAATCATTGAGGATGTTATGCATAAGTGTTGTTGGCATTGCAGGATGGCTTCACCCCTTAATTACCTTTCAGGTTAGTACCCGATAAGGTGATTAAGGGGTTCAGTGTTATGTTACTGGTATTCAAATGTTTTGGCTATTTATTATTTTGGCAACGGACACCAAGGATTATGCTGGCGATGGAGACTTCTTATTGATGAGGTTAGTACAATTTAAATCACTTTATTACCGTATTGAATGTGTTTAATAATGGCCAAATAATGTATTATACCTATGTGGATAATATTTATTTGGCTCATTATTGTACTGTATGTGCTGGGGGAGGGGTTATAGGCCCCAAGGGTATTTGGTAGTACTCCCCTGTGGATAGTGGGTGAGGGTGGTTGGGCCTCAGGGTTGGGGGGGTTAGTGGGAGAGGGTATGTGGGTGATGGTGGGTTAACCCCTTAATGACTGTAGCGGTTAATAACCGTTATGGTGATTAAGGGGTTAGGGGACATTACATAGAATGTTTTAATTATTGTGTCTGTTTTGCAGAAGCGGATGGGGCATGGGCAGGATGAAGATGAGGATGGCCTTCATCGTGGCAGCCGTACATGGGTGAGTGCTACATGTATTTAATGTCTTTATTGGTGTGAATGTATTGTAAATGGACAACTGCACTATTATCCTTTTGTGGATAATAGTACTGTTGCCCATTACTGTATTGTATGTTGTGCATTGCTGCTATGTTTATTGGGGGCATTTGTCCCCAATAAACATGCTACTATGCGTTAACCCCTTCATTGCCTTAGCGGCTATCCGCTGTGGTAATGAAGCAGCATTAATGTATTTTAATAATATTGTGCGGGAGCAGGAGGCCCCCTGAGCTGAAGCGCATTTATTTGTGGCTCAGAGACCCCCTGCTTCCCGAGTTACAGGCCCCGGTTTGGGCCATCGGTTACAGTGTGGACGCCATATTTGTTGCGGGAACGCTATAAACATGGCGGCGACACTGCCACCCGATGACACATACCGGGGCCTGTAACTCGGGAAGCAGGGGGTCCCTGCTCCACAAAGCAATGCGGTTCAGCTCAGGGAACCCCCTGCTCACTGTACAGTATTATTAAAAATACATTCATGCTACTTCATTACCGTAGCACATAGCCGCCAAGGTAAGGAACGAGTCTTTATTGCTGTGTGTTTTTTACTAATAGTGTAGATATGCAGAGGGTCTCCGGAGCAGAACCGCATTGGTTTCAGCTCCGGGGACCCCGTGCTCCCCGAGATACAGGCCCTTTTTGGGGTGCCGGTATCCCTCTGCTTTGTTTACAGGTCGCGGTCACGTGATCGGGACCTTTAAACGCAGAGGGATACCGGCACCTCATAAAGGGGCCTGTATCTCGGGGAGCACGGGGTTCCCGGAGCTGAAACCAACGCGCTTCAGCTCCGAAGACCCCCTGCACATGTCCACTATCAGTAAAAGTTGTTTTTAAATACTTTATTTGTTGCCGATGTTTGCGCTGAGAGAGCGGCTTGTCTCTCTCAGCTGCAAACATCTATCGGCAGAAAAGGCCTTATCGGGAGCCAGGCTGTATCGGCACAGGCTCATCAGCAGCTTTGCTTTCGCAGTGCTTCGGCAGGGATCGGAAGGATTCGGCCCTTACTGAATACTGCGAGGGCAAATCGCCCAAAAAAAGCCTTTTCGCAATTCTTGCCGAAAATTTTGTATCGGGGCTTACTGCATGAGGCCCATAGTGTCTAATTTGTGTATCCAATATGTCTCTTTGGAAGATAATATTTTAACTCTATCCCCACCTCTCCTATTTACAGGAATAAACTGAATCCCCTTAAAAGTAAATGTAAGCCACCTTGGTATGGCCAGTAAGGAAGAGGGAGGGGGACATCTCAAATTGAACCTCGCATTGGTTCAAGAATCTTTGGCAAGCGAGAGGGTCCCCATCGTATTGTTTGGGAGGTGGTATACGTGGCCCGGGATTGCTCATAGCTAGAGGAACAGAGGAAGATGGAACAGAGGAAGATGGGCAACTGGGGTTTCCCGGAGAGACAAGTTGGGAAGTTGTTGTGATACTGAGGTCAGTTGATTACTGACAAATTGCAACTGTTCCACGGAAACACCTTGGCCCACCTCAGGGGGGTCTGCATTTGTTTGGCTCTGCATAATGTAATGCCTGTATGCCCGCAGACCTGGCCAGTCCCCAGTACTGAGGTGGGTAAGGGTATAACATGCACCCACAGCAGTGAGGGCGTGCTCGGAGTGTGGTAATGCGTTGCCGGGCCTGGAAAGAAAAGGGTTAACGTATACTTGCAAAGTCCGGGGTACCAGAAATCGGATAGTAATGTCCGTGTGCCAGAGTTCAAGGATTGGAGAGAGCAGCGTAGTGGTGTCCGTAAGCCAATGTTCAAGGGTTGGAGAAAGCAGCGTAGTGAAGTCCATAAGCCAATGTTCAAGGGCAGGAGAAAGCAGAGTAGTCAAATCCAAAGCAGTAAGTTCAATCCAGGGGAATCCAAACAGAAGCAGGGACAGGAACCAGCGCTGGAACAAACAAGGGAGCTAGGCATAGACACTGGACACACAGGAGTCACAGGAAAGCTATGCAGGGCAATGAGTAAGTGGACAGAGTGGGGTTATAAAGGAAGGAGAACCAATAGGAGAGAGGGGAGGAGCAGAGGGTAGAGAGAGAGATTTTGCAGGGATAGGTCTAAGAGAGCAGGAGAGGAGACAGGGGAATCATTAAGGGATATGGCTTGTAAGCCACGGGGGGCGGAGCTAGATGGCAAATAACTGCGCGTGCCCTCTGTAAGTGTATTATGTGCGTGCACCGCGCGTGTCACAGAACATTAGGGAGGCAATGCCGCGGGGGCGCTCGGCAATGGGGGCGAGAGGGACAGAGAGGCAGAGGAGCAAGGTAATGTGGAGGCTGGGGGAATAGAGGCACGCTGGGGACTGCGGGTGCCGCGGAGGGGTACCAGGGATCGTGAATGCATGCGCACATTGCGGAGAACGTGCAGGTGGCCTGAACGCGCGTCAGGGTATGCCAACTGCGCCGCAGAGGAACGGCTGCATGGGAGAGACGAGGGAGCAGGGAAGAGGGAGGGCTATAGGCAGTGGAAACAGAGGTCCCCCGATCCATCACAAAAAACAACTAAGGATCGTCAGACCCAGGCAAGCAATGCACCAGCACCAGCTCCAGCACCATCTTCCAATAACGGTCCGACCATCAGTGAAAACCTGGTGACCGGCAACCCTTGCTGTCTGTCCCCGCCTGGATACCTGCAGCCTGAGCAGGATTTCACGTACAGATACCAGCAAGCTTGCATATAGCAAAAAGATTTCCAGCTTCATCAGCTGTCAACTACAGGTCCACTGTAACCGTCAACTAAGTGTATAATCAAGAATACGGGACTGATATCATGGCATGATAGCGCCGCAATTCCTCCACAATAGTCTTTCTTAAATTTTCAGGAAGAGCCTTTTTGACGCGACTCCCTTGGTAATTGACATTGACACTCGTAGCTCACGTAGTGCTTGAAAATGTACATGGCATGTTTCTGGGCTATATCACCACTTGCAAACCTATACTTCTCCCTGAGTTGCGTGGACAGGTCACGCAAGATGATGTCGGGCACCATCTCAATGCAATCCGCCAATTCATCCTTTTCTGAGGGTTTCACCACTTTTCGGATATGATCCTTCAGCTGATGCCATACCATTTCGATAGGATTGAAATCTGGCGATCTGTCAATGGAGGGGATAAAGAAGGAGAATTAGTTAAAGAGATACACAGTAAACAGTGGGAAAAAATGTGAAACGGTTACCATACTTACTTCGCTGGCATCTTCACCCAGTTGATACCGCAGGTAAGAATACGCACATAATACACGGTGAGTTTGGGATCATTGTCCTGGAAGAACCGGTGATCATCTGGGAATTCACGTGTGATGTATTCCACAGTCTCTGGCACTATTTTCTCTTAAAAAAATACTTTATTCATGATTCCTGTAACAAGAAAAGAAAAGTGCTCCAAATACTGCACACTAGTACAGTACAGTGCATAAGGATACAGCATGTGACTTTGTGCATTATTTTACCGCCAAAGATGACGATGCATCCTGGTCCATGCCTAGAGATGGCACCCCACACATGCATCTTCACTGGGTGTTTTGGACTCGGCTTCATATATTTGCGTCTTTTTTTTTTTTGGTTTGCAAAGGTGGCCAAGCTCTCCAGCGAAACAGTGGACTCGTCAGTGAAGATGCAATCCTGGAAAGTTTCCCCACTGTCGATCCATGCCTGGGCCTGGACCACTCTTTTGATTTTGTTTATGTCCCTTATCATGGGGTACGCTCTGTAATAACAAGGAATAAATAATTTTAGCGGTACAGTACAGTTTCCTAAACAACACTTTTACCTCCTGTACTGTCCAGTACTAACCTCACACGTCCATATTTCCATCCAATGCTATGTCTCATCTTCTTTATTGCTCTCTCGGATGCGGTTACTGTATTTTGTGATTTTTCTCTAGAGCATCCTTGACCCTTGTGGCACTCCTCTTATCATTCTCTTCACTTATTTGGTCAACCAGAAGAGTTGTCACCCTACAATGTATAGGAAAAACAACAATTAGTTACAGTAGGCCACAAGTACATACTGTACTGTACTGGATTACTGGCCGCTATATTCATCTGTGATGCTCCATCATTTATGCCTACAGTATGGTGAAATATATATAATATAGTTATATAAATATACAGCGATATAAATTATAATAGAGATATATACTGTATAATATAGTTACATAAATATACAGCTATATAAATAATATATATAATACATTTATATAAATATATAGCTATATAAATTATAATAGAGATATATACTGTATAATATAGTTATACTGCATAAATATACAGCAATATAAATTATAATATATATATATATATATATAATGTTACAGTATATACTATATATATATATATATATATATATATATATATATATATATATATATATATATATATAGTATATACTGTAACATTATAATATAATATTACTGGTACTTTATGTGTGTCATACTGTTTACAGTAAACAGTGTACTGTGTACTGCATTGGGGGTTGTGAGGGAGTGAGTCATAATGAGTAATAATGAAGTGAGTGATAATTAAGGAAAGAGGTGCAACACACTTTGTTAGAATGGGTTTCTTTAAATTAATTGATTATAAGAATATAAGAATGTAATTATGGAAAGAGGTGCAACATACACATTTTTTTATCTCAAATAATTGCTAGGAAAAAGGTTTTGTTATAAACAATAAGCCATTTAACCAGTTAAAGTGCTATTACAGTACTGTACGGTAAAGAAAACATATTGAAAATACTTTACTTAAGCGGTAGTAACTGTTGGTGTCCGCTTGACATTTTTGGCCTTACCATGGGCATGATAGCTCACGGTGGCTGCTGGAACAACGAGGCCAGAAGTACTTAACCAGCGCTGAATCTCTGAAATTCGGTGTCCTCTCTTGTACATATCCTGTATTCTCATGCTGAGATCCTTAGAAATCTTTTTAACCAGCATCGCAGCGTTTAGAAAGAAATACAAGCACAAGAATGTATATTCAATGTGTTTTCAATGTACAGTGAATCAACAAAATGGATGATGTATTTATACTTTAATGAGTCTCATTACAGTATACCCATTTTAACACCTGCACGCAACAAAAAAACAAACAGGGGGACAGTGCATTAAAGGTGACACAATTGCATAGCCTACTCGCCAGACTCGCTGATCTGTATCAGAACTTGCCGTTGTCCAGATATTGCATTGTGCCATCTGCTTCCATGGATCAACCCCGATTCTACGGACACAAGAAACCACTCTCTTCTGCCGTGCCAAAAAAGCGAAAGGCGGAAGCCTTTTCCAAGCCAAAGCCAAAGCGAAAGGCCAAGCCTAATAAAGAAAACCTTCTGACGACTCCAAACGCTAAGAAGCCTGGGTCTTATTATGTCAAGAAGAAATTCGCTGATGTAGAAAGAACGCAAAACCAATGGAAGCCACCCATCCACAACTCTGCTCTCCCGGGAACCCCCAGGTCACCTTCTCCTGCACTCATCGACAACGCTGATCTCCAGGGAACCCTCAGGTCACCTTCTCCTTCACTCTTCGACAACGCTTCTCTACCGGGAGCCCCCAGGTCACCTTGTCCTGCACTCATCGACGACGCTGCTCTAATGCTGGGAACCCCTATCTCATCCGCTGCAGCACCTATCCACTCAGATGTCCACAGCATTCCTTGCACAAGATACAGCTTGTTCGCCCGCATGCTGAATGGGTTAAGTGTCGATATCCTTGAGAACTCTATGGTGGCAAAGATAGATCTTCTTTTTGAGACCATGCTAAATATGGATAGGTGGATGGATAAGATGGATAAGCAGATGGAGAAGATGGATTAGCGTATGGAGAAGATAGAGACTGACATAGCAGGGATACATAGTTTGCTTAGAGTTCCTGCCCCTGTATGTTGGACGCAGGAGCAGGAGAGTGGCATGGATGTGACTTTCACCCTTCCAACATCAAGCACACCCCCTCCATCTGAAGAATATGTGTACATGTATGCCATTGATGAGGATGACATGACAAACCCGTCAAGACCACGCCAGGAGATGACAACGCAGATAAGGTGACTAAGACAGGAGGTAAGCATCCTCCCAGACCACCTACCCTTGCCCAGTGCCACAAGCACACCCACTCCCAGAAGCACACCCACTCCCAGAATCACACCCACACACGCTTGCATTGGAACGGTACCCGACATCAGCTTGCGCGACCTGCCCCATCAAGTCAGGGAGAAATATAGGGTTCAGCACATATAGAAAGAAATGGGTGCTCTAATTGTCCCGGAACCAACATACATATAAATCCATATAATGGGGGAAGAGCAGATCAGTGATTAAAGACTCGGAATAAACAACAACACTGAGTGTGAATCCGGGGAGCCTGGTTCAATTCCCGGTGCCAGCTCCTTGTGATCTTGAGCAGGTCACTTTATCTCCCTGTGCCTCAGGCACTAAAAACATAGAGTGTAAGCTCATCTGATCAGGGACCGTGTCTGTAACAATCCTATGTGCTGTGTACCACGCGCTGTACTGTAACTGTGACGCACTTTAAGTCCTCTTGGGAGAAGAGCACGATATGAAATAAAGTTATTATTATAACTTTACAAACATATTTAAAATATTACCAAGGAACATGTGTTTATGTCTTTATCCCTGAGGAGGTATTAACCACTGAGTGGATTTAAAAATTTATTTATCAAGATTGTTTTATATTGCCCAATCGTGAATCATTGTCTGTTAAAACTTTATAGTCATGTCAGATACAGAAGATACTAATCCTACACATGACATACCAGCTTTGTATGCGTTCAATTGTTTTGATGATTCAACAAAGAAAAAAAGAACATTACAAGTCTTTGAACATTTTTTAGACACAGAATCAAGAGACATTACAGACCTAAAGATAGATATCCAAAGGTTAGAAAAATTATTAATTCAAAACACAAGAGCCTGGTGGGATCTAATCTCACTAGAAAATTACATTAAGGATAAAATAATTCCAAGAGGACTTCAAATTAAAAAGGCTCCTACCTTTGGTTTCCAAGACCCCACTTTTGAACATCAGTGGATCGCCACTCTAGACCATTGCTCGTTCAAATTAATGGGCCTGATTGTGGAACAAAAGTTCAAGGAAAGACTCAATTTACAAACACAAGTTAAAGAATTATAACTTCAATTAAAAGAATTTTCGAGACTTAGAAGGTTTCAAGAATTATGACACAATACTATCCACCACAATTGATAGGATTAAAAAGG
Organism: Ascaphus truei; assembly: GCF_040206685.1. Lineage (NCBI taxonomy): Eukaryota > Metazoa > Chordata > Amphibia > Anura > Ascaphidae > Ascaphus > Ascaphus truei. Next base: position 212,861,600 of record NC_134484.1, on the reverse strand, counting down.
AAATTATGCCTAAGAAGCAGACTAAATATGACCGTGATCGTATGGATTAGGAAAAACACCAGATATATAGTTGGCAGAGAGTACCCGGTGTGAGAAAACGTTCCTTCACTGGGTCACAAAATGGTTCCAGAAGAGACAGTACACATATTTACACATCATGTAAATCAATACTCAAAACACGGAATGAACAACAAAGCGGAGAATCAGATATTTCAGATGTGGAAAATGTGTCTCATTCTGTCTCCTTTAGCCAAACTGGGTTAACAGATGCAGTCAGTATCACAAACCATGAAACAAGAGGGTATTCCCATTGGGGGATATAGATCATACCAAGATACTCCCTCTTTTTCCAAAAATTCTAAATCTACTAAACAACAACAACAAAAAATCTTTTCGGTTTAAAAAAAAAAAAAAAAAAAAGAACCAGGAGAGGAAAAAAGAAGAGAAGGAGGCAGAATCCCGAAGAAGAGAAAAACTCAGTCATAAATGACTCCACGTCGGTCATCAATATTTCAGAACATGAACTATCAAATTCAGAAATATTATTAAGCAAAGGGCTTAAATATGCCCCCACCATGGACTTTAATTTGTTCAACACTGCTATTGACGTACAGTACACAAATTTGTCCGTAAATTAACTTTGAAGGCTTTTTTTCAGAAACAATCTCATTGCCAATGGAGACGAGAGTATGACTGACATAAATTTTTCCTCTAGCAGCAATGGGGAGAGAACGTTACTCCTGAAAACAGCACTGATTTGGACCATTCAGGTATTGTGGGGATAGAGGACAGATTTTCCTTCTTTAGAGGTGCCTGCTTTATTCAGGATGATAAAGATCTTAATGAATTATTGGAGGAACATGAAGACAGCTCACAAGATAATCTTGTTCCAGACCTTAGTGTCTGGAAATCTGACTTTAAGGGAAAGTCTGTCTTCTACCAACAATTTGTCAAGAGCCAATATTTGTCTACTTTTCAAAACTTAGTTATTAGGGATTTGCGACTCTTGGCTGAGGGTTTCTCATTTCAGTGCTTGTTCATAGATAACCTAAATAAAAGAGAAAGACAGGCCCTTAAGTCATTGCAAAATAATTCTCAACTGGTTATAAAAAATGCTGACAAGGGCAGGGCAGTGGTGGTTCAGAGTAGGTCTGGATACCTCAAGGAGGCTTATCACCAACTTGGGGATGCAACAACCTACTCTGAGCTACCAGGTGACCCCACGGATGTCTTTCTCAAGGCCTACTGCACCGACACACTTTATTCGAGCAAATACCCAGTATGTACCTGGCAGATACCTGGAATGCGCCGCTCCTGACCTCTGACAAGCCCCGTTGCGTTTGCCTTCCCAGCCTGGGTTCATGCCTGGCTGATGGGCGGCTGATCTGTTAAATGATAATGATTAGGATTTAATAGGCTGCAATGCTTCGCGTGTCTACCAGATGGCATAAATTCATGAATTGTAATGCAGTATATATATATATACTGTGCAGTATTGCAGCCAGCGGGAATAAAATGCTTCAATCCCTGCCTGTAAAATACCTCAATGTACTCGGGCAGAAAACAGTCACAAACCTCAATACACCCGGGTATACCCGAATTCGTGGGACTAGCCGAGCTCGAATAAAGTGTGTCGCCAGTGTATCTAGACCTTATAGTGCTGGACCAAGTTACTAAAGTTCTGAGTCAAGATGAGGTCAAATTTGTGGTCAATCCATATCCCATTATTCCGGCATATTACCATCTCACAATGATTCATAAGACATTGGTCGACCCGCCGGGGAGACCAATCATTTCGTCTATTGGATCTTTGGGAGATGGATTGTCGAAATATATTGATAGGTATCTTCAACCTTTTGTAAGGAGTTTGTCGTCATTTATACTGGATTCAGGGGATCTTATTGTTCATCGGAAAAATATTAAATGGGGGTCACAGTGTCATGGGTTACCATGGACGTAAACTCGTTATATTCGATTATTAGACATGAGCAGGGTTTGGCAGCTGTGCAGCACTTTATTGAGGGTCCAGGTAGTAATGGATTTAACACCACTTTTAATTTGGATGCAATATAATTTTTATTAAATCACAACTACTTTCTTTTTGATCACAAATTTTATTTACAATCACAAGGCACAGCTATGGGCACAAGTTTTGAACCTTCTTTGGTAATTTATTTATGGGGTGGTGGGAGAATAAGTTTATTTTTAGTAGTTTAAATCCTTTTAGACAATACATCACCTTCTATAAACATTTTAATTGACGATTTGATTATGATTTGGGAGGGTGATTCACTTACATTGGATGTGTTTTTTTATTTTATTAATCAAAACACGTACAACTTAAAGTTCACTTATAATTTGCACCATCACCACATTCATTACCTGGACCTTCTATTGTTCATTGACTCCAATGGAGACATCCAAACTGATGTATATAGAAAAGAGAATTCCAGAAACACACTTCTCCGGGCAGACAGCTGCCACCCACGCTCAGTCATTAAAGACACCCCAAAGGGTCAGTTCCACGCAAAAGGATTTCTTGCATCAGTCAGAGGAACTGACCCAACGATTCTTAGAGAGAGGTTATCAAAGGGAGGCATTATCCTCAGCTCTAGAAGAGGTGGCTTCTATTGATACAGTGGCGGCCGCCTTTAGCCTCCTGTGGCTGCCACCGTGAGTTTTTTTTAAAACGCGGCAGCGCGCTGCTTTTTTTTTTTAGTTTTCCCGCGCCGCGGCGCTTTCAATGATAAGCACCATTAGCGCTTATCTGGTGAATGCGGCCGCCGCGCGGGAAACTCCGATACAAACGGAGAAAATGCCCGGATAAATCCGGGTAAGTGTTAGAATAAGAGGGGCCGTGACAGTAGACTATCCCTGCTTGGGGAGAGGATGCCCCGAATGAGTCAACCTGGATTGAGACAGAATTATGGCAAACAAAAAAACAAGTATTACAAAAAAGATTATGATGTAGCAAAAAAGAGTATAGATACCAATGACAATCCCATGTTCATAAATCAATTTAACAGCAAAAGTGATCAAGTCCAGTTCATTATACTGTACTTAAGCATTGGGACTTGTTACGGATGGACCATAATTTAAGGGATATTGTAGATAAGGGCCCATGCTTTTTCTAAAGACGAGCTAATACAATTGCCACAACTATTTCCCCTAGGATTGTTGACACCTCCGTTCCCAAATCCAAATTCACAACTAAAGGTTCCTTTAGATGTGGGAATTGTAAGATTTGCCACTTGATGAAACCATCATCCTGTTTTTCAGTCTCGGAGTCCAGCCAACAGTTCCAAATCAAGACCTTTATAAATTGTAATACACAGTTTGTTGTATATTTGTTAACGTGCGGATGTGGCTTAAATTACGTAGGTCAAACTACAAGGGCGCTCAAGATTAGAGTGATGGAACACCTAAGACTGATAAGGAAAAAAGATTGTTGACACCCCATATCAAAGCACTTCTCTTAGTGCAATTGGGGAGGGATGGGGAACTTAACGGTTAGGGGTATAGAAAAAGTTACGTTAAAATAACGAGGTGGGAATAAACTCAATCTGCTAGATAGAAGGGAAGCTTACTGGATCTTCATGTTGAGGACACGGTCACCCCTTGGCCTCAACATAGAATGTAATCTCAGTCACTTTCTGACATAATATGATTCATGCGATCTGTTGTTTCATTTTTATAGCTGCATTAATTTAGCCTTCTCTGTCCTGTCAATTCTATCCTGTTCTACTTTTCCCAATCTTCTTTTTCTAGACTCTCTCTCCCTTCCTTTCCCTTCCCCCCCTCCACCCCTTTCCTTCCCCCCACCCCCATTTCCTTCCCCCCTCCCCCATCCCCTCTCTCTTCCTCTCCATCCCCATTTCCTCCACCCCCTTTTCCTTCCCTCCATCTCTCCCACCCCCCCCTTTTTTTTTCCCTGAGTGAGGTCAGAAGTAGGTCTACTATAATAGTCTTTGGAATGTTGTCCCTTTAATCTTGGATTGATTACAATCATTTTGAAGAAAAAAGATTTCATAAGTTAGTAATAATGAAATAATGAATTAATGTATTGAATATAAGGGAAATATATATCACAATTGACGGATATCAAAGCTGATTTTTTAGAAAGGTGTGTTGTTTACACTATACAGTATGTTAAGATAAATCAATATTATTGAATTGTTTTATATAAAATTATATTTTGATATGCTGTATATATATATATTTCTTCTAAATACAAACTTTAGATATACATATATTTCTTTCTTGTCTTTTTTCTTATTGTTTTTAATTTTCTCGTCCCTAGTTATCAAGAATAAAAGATTTACCATTAATATCTCTAGGTTAGATGAGTATTTTAATATTTGTTTGTAAATGGTGTGTTTTTGTTGTCTCAAAAGGGACATTTTATTAGTCGAATATAAGCTTTTTGGAGAGAGATCTGGTGATTTATTTAGGGGTAATATATGTTTCTTGATTCTTTCCCTTATTATTCTTTGGACGTTTTTGATGCCATTATACAGTATATTGTATTTTCGGGGATCAGATTGTTTTTCCTTCCTTGTGTTTACATTATGTTATGTAATCCGAAACCCGATGACGTCACTGAGGGGTGGGACCTGACTTGTATCGCACCGAACGGTTATAAGGGAGGCATGCATGCGCATTGTTAATCGCAGTGCATGTACTCCTTGAGATGGACTGACAGAGTTGTTCTCTTCCTCTCCTTCCCTCAGCTGATATGCGGTTAGTGCAGACGTCACCGAGAAGTGTGCCTTTGGGTGGTTCTCGGTCCGTCTCAGGTTTGAGTGCCCCATAATAACATGCGCGCGCATGTGGGGAGGGACTGTAGAATCACGGCAAAGATGCACGGGAACATACGGGCACCCGCAATGATATCACACGCACTCATTTTGGCGCCAAAATTGAGCAAATTGAGTAATGATTCTCCAATGGATGGTACTATATAAGGGGTCCCTTTAGACAACACACCATACTCCTTGATAAAGCACTATTGTATGAAGGAGGGTCTACAACCACCCTGATTGTCATCCTGATGGGGTAATAAATTATTTATTATTTTTCACCTGTGTTCAACATGTTTGGTATTGCGCTGATGTGTGCATTTTTTTTTTGCACATTTCTCTACTTCCCAAAAATATATGATTGCAAGTGCTGGTATAGCCCAGAGATATGCCATGTACATCTTCAAACACCACGTAAGGTACGAGGTGTACTGCAGGTGGACCCACAACGTGAATTACGAAGGGAGTCGCGTCAAAAAGGCTCTTCCTGAAAATTTAAGGAGAACTATTGTGGAGGAATTGCGGTGCTATTCTACAATTACTGATCATTTAATGAGAATCGTGAGAGACTCCATCAATGGCATTTTGAGGCACACAAGAGTTCATCCCTGGAAGGACAGACTGGTGGGGATCGAATTTGCTGCGTGATTGTTCGTCTGTTCAAAAGTTATAAATAAATGTTTTTACTTACTCCAAATAAATAAAAAAAATGTTGATTCTTTTAAATTGTTTCATTGTGTCACCTTTAATTAAAAAAATACAGTGTTTCTAAAACATTTCTAAACACTTTCGAAAGGCTACAAGAATTTGCATGAATGCCTCGGGGGAATGTGTGGTGTCTCTTGTTCACATACACGCATGCGCATAAATGTGATGACAGGCATATGTGTTTCAACAAGGTTCCATGAGACATACTGTACTGTATACTGTAGGCATGTACATTAAATGAAAACAGTATTAAAACAATACATACAGGTATAGAATACACATACAGTAGAATAAATACATACTGTATAGCATAAAAGATAATAATTTTTGGGGTTTATTATAAAAAAAGTATTGTATACTGTATGAAAGCAGCAGCATACTGTACTGTTTAAGGTTTTCTATAAAGCTCACAGTTATTCTATCCAAATCAATAAAAATGGCACTGTCACTAAATTGTTGCCTCCAGTACTTGGATTTTTAAATCAGATTCATCAATGCGCAAGCAACGTTACAAAAAGTGATATTATCCATCGAAATTCCTCCATTTGCCTTTCTCCGCTTGATGACAAAGTTTATTTTCTGAGGAAAAATAAAATTATTACTGGTACCGTACTGTATGTTATATTTTTCCGTTATTGCAGCTGATAGATTGTTCTATTGTTCAACATTTATACCATAATGTTTTAACTTCAAAAAAATAAAACAAAGTTGAATAGTTTTTAAATGGTTTCATTGTGCAACCTTTTATAAAAATGTCAGTGTTTTCTAAAACATACTGTACAGTAAGTACTGTATAACATTTCACATACTTTAATGATTTGTTAAAATTAGTCAGTCCCCTAAAGAAGTTAGAAAAAACACAAGAGGGTTGGGGAGTGATCACAGAACCACACCAATTGAGTAAAGTAATCAAATGAATTATTGTGGTAATCAAAAATGTGGGTGCAAACTGTGAACTGAAAAGTGAATCAGAAAAAAGGGTAAGGGGAAACACAAATTGGATGTGCCCCCTAAAAGAATTCACTAAACTGCACTCCTACACTGTGTAAAATTTAACTTTTAATAAATTTACTTAAAACATATATTACCAAAACGTTGTGTACTGTGAATTAAAAATAAATTAAATCAACAATACCCAGCATCCATGTCAGTGACTGTATGATTATACAATCCCAATTAGCAACTAAATGTTGTTGGGATTTAGAGGACAGAAGATGCTATGAGTCAGGGTGTTAACCCCTCTGGAGCAACTGTAAGACCAGGAGGTAAGTATATATGAATATATACTGCTCAGTGAGCAATTCCATAGATGAAAGTCAAGCAGTCCTGCTTGACTATATACCACTAAGCACTTGAAGTGATAATTAATAATATGTAAACATACACGTGCTTAGGTGGTAACGCTGACACATGCTATAATGATGGAAAGTAGTTCACAACATAGTGGAGCTGGCACTCACAGCATTATTATCATCAGTGAGTTACCCAGCAAGAAACTCTAAGTGAACATATGTCATGTAAAGCAGGAAGGCAAACTCACTGACTGTTGGTAAAAATACCCAACTAGTAAGGTCTACATAGATAGAACCAGGATACTACAGAGCACTACATTAAAACAGCTCCAAGTAGGAGACTGACAACATAGCGCGTCCAATGCGCATTTCCCTCCAGCAAAGGAGCTTCTTCAGGGACAAATTTACTGGGGGAGAGAGGACTGAGCCCTATTATACCCCTGCAGTACCTTGATTATAAAATTAATGACTCACAGCTGTTGCGCATGCGCGGTGCGCCAGTGCCCAAACTACCACATTAAACTACACAAATGCTACAAAAATCAATCTGATTGAATACCTGCACATTCAACCATCAAGATGTCATATTAGTTTAGTGAAACGGTCATTTTCACGGCTTCTAAGGCTTAATAACATTATCGGCATATATAGAGTGCACTGCGCATGCGAGTGGACTTGGAGAATCCAGCCATTACAGCCCGATCGTATTGCGCATGCGCGGACACTTAGAAAATCATTGCTATGTCTATGTAAACACAATGGGCATGCGCTGGGACTTAGAGACTATTGCACATTGCCCATTCAACTGCGCATGCGTGAGGACTTAGAGATTCATTGCTGTGAGCATCCGATCACATTGCGCATGCGTGGGGGGTTAGAAATTATTGCCAACATTACCTGTCCTTACTGCGCATGCGCGGACACTTAGAAAATCTATGCTATATCTATGCAAACATAATGGGCATGCGCTGGGACTTAGAGACTAATGCACATTGCCCATTCAACTGCGCATGCATGAGGACTTAGAGATTCATTGCTGTGAGCATCTGATCGCATTGCGCATGCGTGGGGAGTTAGAAATTATTGCCAATATTACCTGTCCGTATTGCGCATGCGCTAGGACATAGATACTATTCCCAGATTCCCCAAACTCACTGCGCATGCGTGGGGACATAGAAATTCATTGCTATTAGGAACCGTTCGTATTGCGCATGCGTGAGGACTTAGAAAATAATATCGATATTATCTGTCCATATCGCGCATGCGCAGGCACTTTTAAATACTTTTTCTTTTTCTTTGTTGCCCGTTCTTATTGCGCATGTATAGTGACAGAATAGTTGTACAGTGCCTCTGCAGATTCACATTGCACATGCGCGAGCCTAGTGTAGATGCAATTAAAACGCTGAAATGGGCCAATGATCTCTATCAGCCTAGACCCTGTAGGTGGCAAATAAGTAGGGTACTAGTTAACAAATATCAGGTACTGATCATAAAAAGGGTGGGCAAGGGTCTACAAGACCTTTATGACACATTATTATAGGGAGTAATTGCACATATTGAATTGTATACAATCCCCCATAAATATATACTACACAATGTGTCATAGTTCAATGTAGTGATGGGATGGATAATAAAGTGCTTAAAAAACATATAAATGTATATATGCGTAGTATTTATTGTCTACACTAATTTAATTCAGCACGTATACTCATCGTACACAACAACTAAACCCACAGCTGGGTTTAGAACTCTGGTATTATAGTCACTGGTATAAATAATAATACTGTAATATCTTTCAATACCGAATGCTGGAAACCGACACCATGGACATGGAAAATGACATGGCTACTCATGAGAGTAGCACATAAATAAACCGTGTGTACACATCATAAAGGAACAAAAGGATACAGTGGTCCGACCAAAGGACCCTCTCGGATCAAATAAAGGGTGTAAAGGTAAACCCCTCATTGAGTCCATTCGGACTCCTGGTTTTTAATTTATAAATCCATTCTGCTTCGATATGAAGCAAGGATTGGTCAATATTACCCCCTCTCATTGGACATTTCAACTGATAAATGCCCATGAACTTGATTACATTAGTATCGCCATTATGGTATTGTGTGACATGTCTGGCAACCGATGTTTCCGCAGAGTTCTTTATGGAATTTATGTGTCCGAGAACACGTCTGCGTAGTTGTCTTGTTGTTTTTCCAACTTATCTCTTACCACAGTTACATGTGATAAGATAGATGACGTTGGGAGTTCGACAGTTGATAAAACTGTCCACACAAAATTGTGATGTATTGTCATGATTGGCGAATACTTTGCCATGTCGATATGTCTGCATGCTTTACACCCTTGGCAGCGGTACATGCCCTTCACAGGGCTCAACCAAGTGGAAGTCCTAGGACGCTGAAAATGGCTATTAACTAGTAAGTCCCGTAGGTTCTTAGACCGTCTGCTGGTAATAGTGGGTCTAGGGCCTATGACCTTCACCAAGTCATCGTCAGCCTGGAGGAGGTGCCAATGTCTAGCAAATATCTTTTTGATGGCCAACCATTTTTTGTTAAAGGTGCCAATGACTCTGATTGTTTTGTCCTTCGATTTTCCCTTGTTGCTGGACAGGAGAGAACACTTATCGCTATGCAGTGCCCGATGATAAGCCTTGTTCAATGTTTTGATGTTGTAGCCGTGATTGAGGAACCTAGATCGAAGTTCTTTAGATTGAACAGTGAATTCTTCGATCGTAGAACAATTCCTCCGAAGTCGGAGATACTGCCCTATTGGGATGCCAGCTATGAGGCTACTAGGATGCTGGCTCTGAGCTTGTAACAAACTATTAGTTGCTGTGCTTTTCCTAAAGACCTTTGTTTGGATGTTCCGGTCACAGTCAACATAAATGTTCAGGTCTAGGAATGTTATTGAGGTGGTACTTAGCACAGTCGTAAGCCTCAAGTTGAGGGTATTGGTGTTCAGCTTCTTCACAAATTCGTGGAGAAGTTGGGTGGAACCTTCCCATAGGAGCAGAATGTCATCTATGTACCTTATCCACATAGAGATGTGGTCAGTGTACATAGAAAGATCCTCATTAAAAATGTGGGTGCGCTCCCACCAGCCCAGGTACAAGTTGGCATACGTAGGGGCACAGGCTGTGCCCATAGCGGTACCCTGGGTCTGGTGGTAATACAGCCCATCAAAAACAAAGTAATTATGTGTTAGAACATAATTCAATAGGTCCAACACGAATGAGTTGTGTCTGTTAAACCTACAGTCCCTGGTCGACAGAAAATATTGGACAGCAGTGAGACCATTCTTATGAACGATGGAAGTATATAATGACTCAACATCTAAACTCACGAGAATGGTCTGGGATGTAACATGGATCCCATCAAGTCTCTTAAGTGTATCTTTCGTATCCTGAACATACGATGGGAGACTGATAACGAAATCCCTCAGGACCTTGTCCAAATAAATGCTGCTGCCTTCGGACAAACAATTGTTGCCCGAAACTATTGGGCGACCTGGAGGGGACTGTAACCTTTTATGTACCTTCGGTAAAGTGTAAAAAGTCGCCACAGTGGGTAACTTAGGGTACATAAAATCAAACTCACTTCGGCTTACTGCTGCGGCCGAGTTTATTCGAGCATTTGCCCGTTCTCGGCCGCAGCAGTAGCCTGGCGCGCGCCGGAGGGTGACGGGCGCGCGCCGAAGCAGCAGAAGAGTGCCCTCCGATCGGGGCGCTCTCCCTCCCGCTGCCGGGTCCGCCGGGTCCCCCGGAACCCCCTGCCGCCGTCCCCCACATCGCGGGACACCAGGGCTCCCTCGGGGAGCCCTGGACGCGCGTGCAGGGGGCGCATGCTCCCGATGATGCGTGACTGCGCGTCGGTGACGCGCGGCACGCCGAGGGGCGGCCACTAGCAAGCCGGGAAATCTCCCGGCTTGCGGATCTGGCCGCAGTGCAATAAACTGTGTCGCCAGTGTATCATATCAGTGTCAAGGACATTCTGTAAGATGTCTAACAGTTCTAATTTGTATTGAGATGTTGGACTGCGCTCGAGGGTCTCATAACAGTCTTTGTCACTGAGAAGCCTCATGTTTTCACTCACATAGGCTTCAGTGTCTTGAATCACAATGTTTCCACCTTTATCAGATGGTTTAATGGTGTAGGCTTTGTTGGACATCAAGTCTCTTAGGCCAGTTCTTTCCTCTGATGTAAGATTATTGTCAGACTTATAATGTTTTGGCTCAGCTTCTAGGGCCCTAGTGACACAAGCGACAAATAATTCAACAGCTGGACAGGTGGTGATTGGCGGGGTAAAATGACTCCTGGATTTCAGGTGAGTGAAGGGACCTGTTATATCACTATCAGGTGAGATGTTTTGGTCAAAAAGCTGACAGAGATCTGCAACGTCCTGTCTTTCCTGTACATTCAGACCGTCGGTGAGTGCGTTTGGGTTAGCGGCGGCACGCTTAGAGTAGAATTTGTGTAGTAGTAACCGCCTCCCAAACAGATTTAGATCCTTTACCAACTCAAATAAATTAAAATCTGAAGTGGGTGAAAAGGATAAACCTTTCTTTAACAGATTCAATTGAACCTCACTGAAGGAATGACTGGACAGGTTGAAAACTTGCAAGGCATCATTATCTATACAGTTCTCAGTCATTGGTTGGGTGCATTTAAGCTTTTCTTGGTTCTTAGGCTTCTTTTTTCCTCTCCTGGTTTTACGTTTTGGAGGGCTTGAGCTAAAAAACCCACCTGCGTATCTTTGTTACCCTTGCTACCTCTGCCTTTATTTTGACCCTTAGGTCTGGAGCCCGTCTGTTCACCGTCAGAGACATCTGTCTCTGATGAGGAGTAATCAGAATAATTGCCCCTTCTCCTAGACCTAGTAGGGTATCTATAGACAGTGCCTTGCTCGTAGTCATTGGTATCGTGTAAATATTTCGTATGTTTTCTATCCTTTAGTTCTTGTCTGAACTTAGTCATATTAGTTTCCAAATTTTTCTCCATTTCCTCCATTTCCTTTAGTTGATTATATTTACTTAGGTCCTTGAGGTTAACGTCAAGATCTTTATTGGTCACATCTAACCTTGATTTCTCATGGTCAATGAGGAGATTCATAAGCTCATTAGAGCATCTGGATAGAGTATCTTCCCATTTTTTAACAAAGTCCTGGGAGGTAATATAATACGCGGGACTCAATTTTAGTCTAAGTCCTTGTGGGATCATGTTGGAATCAAGATAGCTTTGCAAACTTGTGATCTCCCACCAGACTTGAGACTGAGTGCGCAGTAATTGAGAGATATTGCGGAAATAATTTACAATGTCTTGACCTGCACCAGATGTACCTTGTGATGTTTTGGTGAAAACGTTTCTAGCCTCATCTTGCCAGCCAGACATATCCATGCCACTAGTGAGGTAACCAGCCATGGTATGTGTGAGAAATGGATCAACTCCCTAGAAGGGTTTAATCAGAGTGCCCCAGAAGGTTACTCTTAGAAAAAACACGAGAGGGTTGGGGAGTGATCACAGAACCACACCAATTGAGTAAAGTAATCAAATGAATTATTGTGGTAATCAAAAATGTGGGTGCAAACTGTGAACTGAAAAGTGAATCAGAAAAAAGGGTAAAGGGGAAACACAAATTGGATGTGCCCCCTAAAAGAATTCACTAAACTGCCCTCCTACACTGTGTAAAATTTAACTTTTAATAAATTTACTTAAAACATATATTACCAAAACGTTGTGTACTGTGAATTAAAAATAAATTAAATCAACAATTCCCAGCATCCATGTCAGTGAATGTATGATTATACAATCCCAATTAGCAACTAAATGTTGTTGGGATGTAGAGGACAGAGGATGCTATGAGTCAGGGTGTTAACCCCTCTGGAGCAACTGTAAGACCAGGAGGTAAGTATATATGAATATATACTGCTCAGTGAGCAATTCCATAGATGAAAGTCAAGCAGTCCTGCTTGAATATATTCCACTAAGCACTTGAAGTGATAATTAATAATATGTAAACATACACGTGCTTAGGTGGTAACGCTGACACATGCTATAATCATGGAAAGTAGTTCACAACATAGTGTAGCTGGCACTCACAGCATTATTATCAGTGAGTTACCCAGCAAGAAACTGTAAGTGAACATATGTCATGTAAAGCAGGAAGGCAAACTCACTGACTGTTGGTAAAAATACCCAACTAGTAAGGTCTACATAGATAGAACCAGGATACTACAGAGCACTACATTAAAACAGCTCCAAGTAGGAGACCGACAACATTGCGCGTCCAATGCGCGTTCCCCTCCAGCAAAGGAGCTTCTTCAGGGACAAATTTACTGGGGGAGAGAGGACTGAGCCCTTTTATACCCCTGCAGTACCTTGATTACAACATTTATGACTCACAGCTGTTGCGCATGCGCGGTGCGCCAATGCCCAAACTACCACATTAAACTACACAAATGCTACAAAAATCAATCTGAATGAATACCTGCACATTCAACCATCATGATGTCATATTAGTGTAGTGAAACGGTCATTTTCACGGCTTCTAAGGCTTAATAACATTATCGGCGTATATAGAGTGCACTGCGCATGCGCGTGGACTTGGAGAATCCAGCCATTACAGCCCGATCGAATTGCGCATGCGCGGACACAGGTAATGTTGGCAAAAGTTTCTAACTCCTCACGCATGCGCAATGCGATCGGATGCTTACATCAATGAATCTCTAAGTCCTCACGCATGCGCAGTTAGATGGGCAATGTGCAATAGTCTCTAAGTCCCAGCGCATGCCCATTGTGTTTACATAGACATAGCAATAATTTTCTAAGTGTCCGCGCATGCGCAATACGATCGGGCTGTAATGGCTGGATTCTCCAATCCACGCACATTCGCAGTGCACTCTATATACGCCGATAATTTTTCCAGTATCTTTTATCATGGAGACTTCAAAAGGTGAAAGGTCATGCTAAAACCAACTAAGAATCGTCAGTCCCAGGCCAGCAATGGAACAGCACTAGCGCCGGCGCTAGCATCAGCACCAGATTACAATAATGGTCCGACCGTCAGTGAAAACCTGGTGACCGGCAACCTTTGATATCTGTCCCCGCCAGGATACCTGCAGTCTGAGCAAAATTTCACGTACAGATACCAGCAAGCTTGCATGTACCAAAAAGATTTCCAGCTTCATCAGCTGTCAACTACAGGTGTAGCAGGCCCGCTGTCACGTGTCAACTACGTGTATAATCAAGAATACGGGAATGGTGGCAGTGGCTCGGCGCCAACCTATTGGCAAAATCTATGGTGAGGGTACAGTACAGCTGCCGTTTTTTATTCTTTTTTTAAATATCAATACATTATGCAAACAGTCAGGCGATTAGTTACTGCAGATCGATCTGTTCTGTTCTCCTGTAATCAACCGCTTTGCTTATGGATATTTATTTCTCTTATTTTAGTCACAATTCGAGAAAATGTAGTCCAGCAATATCATTGGCTGAGCAGATTCTACCGTAGATACTGAACAATTGGTGGACAGCTAGGCGCATGCGCGTACTGTATGTCTCATTGGAACCTTGTTGAAACGCATATGAGTGTCAACACATTTAGGCGCATGCATGTATGTGAACAAGAGACGCCACCAGAGAAAATTATTGTGGGGACTGACTGAGGGGACTGTGGTAACTGACTGTGGGAACTTCTTTAGGGAAAAAAGGGAAAGGGGAAACACAAATTGGATGTGCCCCCTAAAAGAATTCACTAAACTGCCCTCCTACACTGTGTAAAATTTAACTTTTAATAAATTTACTTAAAACATATATTACCAAAACGTTGTATACTGTGAATTAAAAATAAATTAAATCAACAATACCCAGCATCCATGTCAGTGAATGTATGATTATACAATCCCAATTAGCAACTAAATGTTGTTGGGATGTAGAGGACAGAGGATGCTATGAGTCAGGGTGTTAACCCCTCTGGAGCAACTGTAAGCAACTGTAACACACCAATACCTACCTCTAACTCCGGTTGCCGGAGCAATATGAAAAAAACACAGATCGATACATAACTTTTTCCTTATTTCACGCTTCCACACACGAGCATCCCTTGAAAATTTGTAAAAGTCATAATTTTGATAAAATATTGATATATTTGAGCAACTGTGGCCATCTTATCATCTGCTGCATTAATTGCTGACAAAATTAAATAAGCATACGTTATGTCAGGCTTCTTGAACACGTACTGCGGTGGTGTATTAACCGCTAAGGTGATTAAGGGGTTAACTGGCATTTGAAAATATTTTTTTGCCAACGGAGGCAGATTGACCAGACACCCATCACATTGCCAGGGGTAAGTAGAACTCTATTTATTTACTTTATTGATGCTGTTTTATGTGTTTAATAATGGGCAAATGATCTATTATCCATATCTGGATAATAGATATTTTGCACATTACTCTACTGCAGTGATGGCGAACGCGTGGCACGTGTGCCGCTGCCGGCACGCCGAGCTGTCTCTGTGGGCACGCCTTTGGATTTCGCCATCAGGGGGGAGGAAGCCGCTCAATGCACCCGGCGGAGCCTGGTCTCTATGGCAACCACGCGGCACGATGACGCACCATGAGCGGCCGGTCGCGGAGCGCGAAGGGGGGGGCAGTGACGTAGAAGCTTGGAGGGAGGTGGAATGGAGGAGGAGCCGTTAGGACGCCCACGCGGCCCCGCCTCTCGATCCCACCGGGGGTTTCTTGAAGCCGAACGATATTTCAGTGTGGGAGGCTTGATGGTCTGAAAACGCAGACGCGTAATGATGCAGAAGGGGGCGCGGCCTCCATTTAAAGAGACAGGCAGCGGGAGGGTACAGGAGATGAGAGCGGCTGTTGAAGGCAGTCCTTTGGATTTCGCCGTCTATTCAAACCTACGCGTGCAGCGCGATGGTGAAGGCGGGGGAGGGCTCTTGAATTTACAGGCCACTGGCTTCCCGCTTGTTGAATTGCCTCCCCTGCGTGCTGGCCGGCATTGTACAAAGCCCTGCCCCGGCATACTCCTTCATAGTAGAATGCTAGGCTGCAGGGGATTGGGTGAGAATGCCGAGAGCCGGGGGCAGAGTATGAGCAGAGCACACCACACTACACTACCAGGGAGTAACGGTGCAGGAGATTGGTGGCCATTTGAGGAGGATGGGAGCAGCTCAGCAAGACGGCAGGGGATTGGACAGATGCCGGGTGGGAGGGGCCGCAGTGATCCATGGGATGGCAGTGATGTCACTGACCTGTGACAGTGACTGCCACGAGGAGCACAGGAGAAGGTGTGTCACAGTCTGGAGCTGCTCAGAGGCAGAGCTGCTGCTGCTGCACGTGTGACACAGTCTGTACAATAAGTACTGTAAGTGTAAGTAGCAACATATATATTTATAATAATGCACAACCATATTTCTGCTTTCCCCTGCTATTTATTTAGCACATTTTTATATTATATAAACAAGCCCCAAGGTCAGGTCAGGAATGACAATGAGGAATGTCCAATTAATGTCTTCATTTTTTATTTAATTTTAATTAATGTCAATAAATTATTTATATAATTTTCTGGGTGTGTGTCTCTGTCTGGGTGTGTGTCTCTGTGTGTGTGTCTCTGTGTGTGTGTCTCTGTGTTTGTGTGTGTCTCTCTCTCCCCCTCCCTGTCATCCTCTCCATACCTGTCACCTCTCCCCCTCTCTCTCTCCCTCCCTCCCTCCCTGTCACCTCCCTCCCTGTCACCTCCCTCCCTCCCTCCCTGTCACCTCCCTCCCTGTCACCTCCCTCCCTGTCACCTCCCTCCCTGTCACCTCTCTCCCTGTCGCCTCTCTCTCTCTCCATCTCTCCCTCCCTCCCTCCCTGTCACCTCTCCCTCCCTCTCTGTCACCTCCCTCCCTGTCACCTCCCTCCCTCCCTGTCATCTCCCTCCCTGTCACCTCTCTCCCTCCCTCCATGTCACCTCTCTCCCTCCCTCCCTGTCACCTCCCTCCCTCCATGTCACCTCTCTCCCTCCCTCCCTGTCACCTCTCTCCCTCCCTCCCTGTCACCTCTTGCACCCCCTCCCTCTGTCAGCTCCCTCCCTCCCTGTCACCTCCCTCCCCCCTCCCTCCCCCCTCCCTACCTGCCTCCCCCCCTTTCACCTCCCTCCCTCCCTGTCACCTCTATCTCTCCCTCCCTCCCTGTCACCTCTATCTCTCCCTCCCTCCCAGTCACCTCTATCTCTTCCTCCCTCCCAGTCACCTCTATCTCTCCCTCCCTCCCAGTCACCTCTATCTCTTCCTCCCTCCCAGTCACCTCTATCTCTCCCTCCCTCCCAGTCACCTCTATCCCTCCCTCCCAGTCACCTCTATCTCTCCCTCCCTCCCAGTCACCTCTATTTCTCCTTCCCAGTCACCTCTCTCCCTCCCTCCCTCCCTCCCAGTCACCTCTCTCCCTCCCTCCCAGTCACCTCTCTCCCTCCCTCCCTCCCTCCATGTCACCTCTCTCCCTCCCTCCCTGTCACCTCTCTCCCTCCCTCCCTGTCACCTCTCGCACCCCCTCCCTCCGTCAGCTCCCTCCCTCCCTGTCACCTCCCTCCCAGTCACCTCTATCTCTCCCTCCCAGTCACCTCTATCTCTCCCTCCCTCCCAGTCACCTCTATCTCTTCCTCCCTCCCAGTCACCTCTATCTCTCCCTCCCTCCCAGTCACCTCTCTCCCTCCCTCCCAGTCACCTCTATCTCTCCCTCTCTCCCAGTCACCTCTATCTCTCCTTCCCAGTCACCTCTCTCCCTCCCTCCCTCCCTCCCTCCCTCCCAGTCACCTCTCTCCCTCCCTCCCAGTCACCTCTCTCCCTCCCTCCCTCCATGTCACCTCTCTCCCTCCCTCCCTGTCACCTCTCTCCCTCCCTCCCTGTCACCTCTCGCACCCCCTCCCTCCGTCAGCTCCCTCCCTCCCTGTCACCTCCCTCCCCCCTCCCAGTCACCTCTATCTCTCCCTCCCTCCCAGTCACCTCTATCTCTCCCTCCCTCCCAGTCACCTCTATCTCTTCCTCCCTCCCAGTCACCTCTATCTCTCCCTCCCAGTCACCTCTATCTCTCCCTCCCTCCCAGTCACCTCTATCTCTCCTTCCCAGTCACCTCTCTCCCTCCCTCCCTCCCAGTCACCTCTCTCCCTCCCTCCCAGTCACCTCTCTCCCTCCCTCCCAGTCACCTCCCTCCCTCCCAGTCACCTCCCACCCTCCCTGTCACCTCTCTCCCTCCCTGTCACCTCCCTCCCTCCCTGTAACCTCCCTCCCTCCCTGTCACTCCCTCCCTGTCACTCCCTCCATCACTCCCTCCCTCCCTGTCACCCCTCTCTCCCTCCCTCCCTCCCTCCCTGTCACCCCTCTCTCCCTCCCTCCCTCCCTGTCACCCCTCTCTCCCTCCCTCCCTCCCTGTCACCCCTCTCTCCCTCCCTCCCTCCCTGTCACCCCTCTCTCCCTCCCTCCGTCACCTCTCTCCATGCCCGGTATGGGGCATCGGTGCCAGTGTCGCCGCCATCTTTATAGCGTCCACGTCGCTTCTTGTACGCTATAAAGATGAAGGCGACACTGGCATCCGATGCCCCATACCGGGGCCTGTAACTCGGGAAGCAGGGTGTCTCTGAGCCAGAAATCAATGCGGTTTTGCTCAGGAGACCTCCTGCTCCCGCACACTACTATTAAAATTTACATTAATGCTGCTTCATTACCATAGTGGCTATCCGCTATGGTAATGAATTATTGTTTATTGATATGTCTGTTTTGACAATAGTGTAGATGAGTAGGAGGTCTCCTGAGCTGAACCACAGTGGAATCAGCCTCGGGGACCCCCTACTTCATGAGATACAGGCCCCGTTATGGGTGCCAGTATCCCCTGCAGAATTGAATTCTCACGGTCACATGACGCAGAAGCTTTAAAAGTACAGGGGATACTGGCACCCCATAACAGGCTAATTAGACCAATATAATTCCTTAATCTACTCTAAGTGAATAGTGATTAAAATAAATATAATACCCTCAACCTTGGAGTGTATAATATACAATGACTGTGTGAATAGTATGGCGGCTGCAGCTGTAGTTAGTCAGGGTGGCTCAACACTCCAACAACACTATGCAAACAGGAAACAAAAAACAGCGCAAAACCGCATGGTGAAGTATATCAAAATATAATTAATTATAAAAAGGTAAGTATTAGGTGTTCATCAGGTAAAGAGAACAAGTGCATTGAGTACAAATAGCACAACAGGTTACCACACTGCAGCAGGTATCATGGGTCACTAGCAGTCGCAGTTGAAAGGACACAAAGCATATTAGAACACCAAGCATATGGGGCTAAAATCGTAGCAATAGAAGAAAATTATCCTACGCATTTCGTAGCAATCGCTACTTCATCAGGGATGTCTCTCATACACCTGATGAAGTAGTGATTGCTACGAAACGCGTAGGATAATTTTCTTCTATTGCTACGATTTTAGCCCCATATGCTTGGTGTTCTAATCACTGAGTTTGTGACTCTAAGCTGTACACTCATTGCTTTGGTGAGATCGGGACTTTGTTCCGTTTTGGACTGATTTGCATGCCACGTGTGCGGAGGAGACTACCATCCATGTCGCTGTGACGTCATTCAGCGGCGACGCGATCCTGCTGTGTCCGTGTACACATGCTGTTATCCCAGAGAGGAACCCTCCTCTGATGAGACTAGGACCACCGGACAGACGGAGTTCCAGCAGCACCTTCCACTGAGGACGTGAGGCTGATTCCACGATTCCTTTCAACTTCGACTGCTAGTGACCCATGATACCTGCTGCAGTGTGGTAACCTGTTGTGCTATTTGCACTCAATGCGCTTGTTTTCTTTACCTGATGTACGCCTAATACTTACCTTTTTATAATCAATTATATTTTGATACACTTCACCACGCGGTTTTGCGCTGTTTTTTGTTTCCTGTTTGCATAGTGTTGACCCCATAACAGGGCCTGTATCTCAAAAAGTAGGGGGTCCCCGTGCTCATGTACATTATTAATAAAATGAATATTTTTACTGTACGATTGCCTAAACAGCCGTGCATGGAGATGCAGAATCTCCATGCAAATGTTACAGGCGGCTTTTTTTTTCTATCAGCTATCGCACTTGAACTTTAAGCGCGATAGCAGGGGGGGGGGAAGCACGCACGATCAAGCAGATTTGAGCACGGCGATCCCAAATGCGCTGAACTCCTTAGTGAATCACGCCTCCAGCTTCACTTTTTAACCAGCTCAAAAGCTCACTGCTTAGTACAAACCCCCTTTGCCTTTATTTCTATTACTGCAGACAAGGAGCAGCCTGCAAAATGGTGATAAAAAGGCTGGGACAGGGGCAAATACATCAGTGTCATGCATATACTTTTAATCCCTTCACTCCCAATACGAGTTGGGGTTAATCAGCCGAGTATAATACCTTTATTAATGGCCTGATTAACCCCATTCTCGCCAAAACGGAAAAACTACATCATAGCCCGTTCAATTAAATAAGCTAACTCGCGAACGGAATAAGCTAGCACTCTAATTTTTGGAGTGCAGTTAGGAATTAAGCACCCATACACACACATGTAAAATGTATAGTAGTGGCACAAGCAGAACATACTTTTTTTTAATAAACTGTGTTAAACTGTTGGTTTTATATGTGAAGAAAGGAAAACTTTTTCTGTAAGCCCAGGAAAAATCTTTTAGCATGCAAATATGCTAAGAGTGAATGAACTGAGGGTTTTATTTTTCAATTCCATGCTTCGAAGAGCCCCTGCAGAGAGGGTGCCTGTAACAGGGGAGTAATCCCTGTTCTGTTCAAGTAATGTGCCTCTAATCTAGCAGTGTGGTGGTTAACTGCTGGTAGTCAATTAATAAACACCACCTGCCTGATCTAGTTTGCTTACAAAAGCCTGTCTGTTGAGACAGGAAGTGACTCCTTAGCTCTGAATGAGAGCTGACCTTTGGAGAGACAGAGGAGTGTTCTTGAGACTCCCAGGAGAGACTGACGAAGAGAACACACATCTCTGGAGCTGACCGGTCTTGAGCTCTGCCCAGCATAGCTGATTGCAAAACACCAAATAAGACTTCTAAACCTGGATGCTGATATTTTCTGTGCACGCACAGGTGCGGTTCCAGGAGAGCAGAGAAGCTTACTCTACAGCAAGAAACAGAAAATACTTTCATATTTAAGAGACTGCTTATATCTGCTTATTTCATGCTATATGTTTGGGGCTGGGAGAAATGCTTAACTAACTGAGATGTGAATTAATTGCATAGGATTTCACTAGAAATACTCCCAAGTGAATAGAAGCTTTGTTCCCCCCCCCCTGTGTTTGGATGATTTCCTGATGAAAAGGAAAAGTCACAATAAAGCCTTATTATAATTTCACCTTATAAAAGCCTCCAATTGTGTACCTCTGTGAACGTCTGTCTACAGTGCCTCAATGTCTATGAGAAGCCGGAGTTGAAAAGCCTCAGCAATCCTAGGTGTTAGGATGGTCGGGATATTATGAGTGCCAGATACCGGTATAAAGTATGCGTACTTCACACTTGGTGGCCAAACCCCAGACTCAGTGTCACCAGGTAAGTTGCTGCCCCTGGTATGCTAAGGAGCTCAGGTGTGAAGTTGGCACATGCTCTGTGCAAACTGGGAGGCAGCCCCTGCCCTTTCTGCGAAGTACTGGCAAGTCGGGTAGGTGGGAGAAATGTTCCCACGGGATTGGGTGTGCATGTTGGAAATAGGACCCTTAAACCTATAAAAATGTCTGCAGGCCAGTCCGAGTCCGATTCACCTGATTTTAACAACGATTTGACCAAGTTCCAGCGTCTGTGGTACTGGTGTGTGAGGGGTTTATAATATCGTAACCAAGGATCATCCCCCTCTTCTGGAATTCGTTAGAACTAAGGGTTCCCGAACGAACCCTGTAAGGATTGAACAAACTTTTCCTGTTGGCCGAGATATAGGGCTGGCAAGTTGCGCCCTAGCCAGGAACTGCTACACGGTTCCTTTTGTGCACCCATTTGCATGTGTGCAGAGTGCCAAGAGACTTTGTTTCATTCCAAGGACATTTGTTTCCATTTTCCCATACCAGTAAGTGTTTTATTATGTGTATATTGTAAAGATTTGTGTGTCTGTCTGAAAAGAAATAAATTACAATTATTTTACCCAACTTTTGTGCTCTGGGCAAAATACTGTTATTAATTTGTGTATGTCTTGGTCTCCCCTGACACCCCACAACCCTCCACCCACTGGGTCCCATGCAATGCCATGCGAGCTCCATACTGGGCAAATGACTCCCGGTGGTACTTTGCGCCCATCCGGAACATGCCCCGTTAGGCTTCTGGGTTGAGGGATTATTGTGTGAGCAACATAGACTTTAGATGGTCATAATCATTGCCATCCTTGAGAGGGATTGCCTGCAGAGTCTTTATGGCCCCACCAGACAATAAGGGGTTTAGTCGCAAAACCCAGTCCCATTGCAGCACTCAGTACCATCGACATTGGGTCTCAAAGTTTCTTAAGAACCCGTCGATCTTGTCAGTGCCATCAACAAAATTGTTAAAAATGTGGTGTTCCACTCGGTGAGTATCTTGCTCCCCATTGGTCAGGTGGGAGGTGGGGGGTGCTGTGCCATGCACTGCTCAAAGCATCCAAATCTGCTCATCTGTGGTAGCCCTCACTCCCCATGAGGCAAGGAGTGTGGTTATCAGGAATCGGCATTCTCCACACTCCCCACACAGAGCACTCTCTCCCCGCAGGGTGCCCCTGGACACACAAAACAATCCTGCCTTACCGGCCTCCACGGCTCCCCGCCCCTGCCGCCATCGCGGGATCACTCCCCTCGGCGATTCCTCTGCTCAGCGCCGGGCACACCCACGCCCTCCTGCACGCACACCTGCACCATCCACTGGCTCGGTTCACGCACATACACGAGTTATGGAGCACGCTCAGTCTGCACACTCTTATTCCCGTCCCCTGGACATCAGGCTCTGCCCCCGCGCACTGCACGGGCATACTCAGATTACCAACAAGACTCAGCTGGCCTGTTATGCCTGCACCAATCTGCAGTGTCTCCCTGTAGCTCTTCCTGTCCCGCCTCCGTTCCTAATTGGACCTTCCTGCTTTATCTAGCTCCTCTCTGCTCTCAGTCTTTGCTCGACATAGTCTCTGTATGGAAGTACTTCTGGATTCTCTCAGTGTTTTCACAGGTTCTGACGCAGCTCGTACGACTACCCACTCTGGCTCTCGATCTCGGCACTCCTTGGACAACGCACATTCTGGTAGCCCCTTCAACACGGCTTGGACTACGACCTATCTCCACTCTCCACTCCCTGACTTCGGCAAGGCATCCTTCACTCTATCTCTACAACCGGTACCGGCAACTATTGTCTACCTTACTACACCTGGCCTGGAAACGCTTCAAACCACACTCCGGACACGCTCCCTTTGCTGCGGGTGCGTGTATTATCACTTCCCCCTTAAGCTCAGGGGATGGGTCTGGTCTGCGGGCAGCACCGCGTAACATTATGTCGAGCCCACAAGACGCAGACCAGACCGAACTTCAACAGTTTCTCTCCAATCTGCTTCATCAAAACAAGGCTATGGCGGATCAAATTGTGGCACTTACACGCCAGGTCGCAGTACTCTCAGACAGGGTACCGACCGCGACCCCGCCAGATGTAAGCCCCCACTCCGCAAGCGCAGTTAGCAGCTCAGATGTAAGGATTCCTCCCCCCAAGCCTTATGCAGGTGAACCGCAAGATTGTAGGGGTTTCATAAACCAGTGTGAGGTGCAGTTTGAAATGGCCCCCCATCCCTACAATACTGATCGCAAGAAGGTAGCCTACATTTATAACCTCCTCACTGGCAGCGCACTGGCTTGGTCTTCCCTGGTTTGGGAGCGACGTTCTGACCTTACCCAAGATTAACCGGCATTTAAAGCCGAATTTCAATGAGTATTCGATTCTCCCGCTCGTCAGGAGATGGCATCTGTTTCTCTCCTCCAGATCACTCAGGGACGGCGAATGGTGACACAGTATGCTGTGGAATTCCGGACTCTAGCAGCCGAGACTAACTGGGGACAAGAGGCTCTCGTCTCCGTATTCTGGCAAGGCCTGGCAGATCCCATCAAGGATGAACTCTCTTGCCAATCCAGGCCGGATCAATTGGAGGTCCTCATTGATTTGGCTGTCCCAGTGAATCAACGTATCCAGGTACGCCGCTCAGAGCATCAGCGCACTCGCTTCCATAACTTTCAAGTTCCGTTCTCCAGTACTCCCAGCAACACTCCTGCTTCCCCAAGTGCTACCATACCTCTTCGTCCTGCACTGGAGTTGCCAGAGCCAATGCAATTGGGGGTACAACGCATCCGCACACTGATACGGCAGTTCCGCCACGCCGGGGGATTGTGTTTCTACTGCGGGTCCATGGAACATCTGGTTCGGGAGTGTCCACTGCGTCCGGGAAACGGGAACACCCTGTGAGTACAGAGGGTCTCTCTCTGGGTGTAATGTCTACATGTCCCCTTTCTAAAGGTGAACTCCCTAAGAAACTTACATTTCCAGTCTCCCTTTCAGGCGATAAGTTCAAGACTTCTACCGCCGCTTTCATTGACTCAGGAGCTGGAGGAAACTTTGTGGATCTTGAATTCGCCAGGATAAACTGCATACCACTCATGAGAAAGAAGGTTCCCATCGCACTTGTCGGTATCGATGGACGTCCTCTTACCCCGGCCCACATCTCCTTTGAGATGGGTCCCTTGCTTCTGTCCTCACATCTACACAAGGAGATCTTAGTTCTCGATGCCATTCACGCTCCTGGGATACCCATCACCCTTGGTCTTCCTTTGCTACAGCTTAACAATCCTCTCATTGACTGGACTTCCTCTGCTCCCATTTCCTGGAGGCCGTGGTCAGGCGAGACTCATCAACTGCTGGCCAATACATCTGTTCCCGAAGTTATTCTACCTTCCGTTTACCATCAATTCCGGGACGTTTTCAATAAGGTCAGACCTCTTGCCGCCACACAGGACTTACGATTGTCCGATCGATCTAGTTCCAGGTTACTCCCTACCCAAGTCCAAGACCTACCCCTTGTCGTTACCAGAATCTCACGCTATGGTTGAATATATCCAGGAGAATCTCAAGAAAGGCTTTATTCGTCACTCCAATTCCCCAGCAGGGGCTGCGTTTTTCTTCGTCAAGAAAAAGGACGGGTCGTTGAGGCCTTGCATCGACTACAGGGGTTTAAACCACATAACTATTAAAAATCGTTACCCCCTTCCCCTTATTACCAAACTGTTCGATAAATTACAGGGGGCCAAGATTTTTTGCAAGTTGGATCTACGTGGTGCCTATAACCTGGTGCTTATCAGGAAGGGGGATGAATGGAAGACGGCCTTCAACACGCGTAGTGGACACTACGGGTATCTTGTAATGCCTTTCGGCTTATGTAATGCTCCCGCTGTCTTCTAGGATTTCATCAACGACATCTTTCGTAAGGTACTCAATATTTTTGTTATTGTATACTTGGATGATACAAAGACAAAAGAAACAGCGCAAAAAACCTCATGGTATAGTATATAAAATTATATTGTGGTAAAACAGGTGAGTATTGCACGTACATCAAATTCAATAGTTACTAGCAGTACATGTTTTGGACATGTTACCAGTCAGCAACAGATGGTGGGTAAAGATCACCGGATGGCTCCCCTTCTCCTCTCCCGTTTCGTTCAGGATGCCGTGATGCAGAGCAGCAGCCCCTCAGCATGAATACAGCAGTCCGGTGGAATACAGCTGTCTCTCCACGTGTAAACCGTGGCTGTTTGCGGTAGGAGCAGGCTCTCAGTCACTGGCTTCAGGCGTGCGTCTGCACGTGTGGCGTCTGCTTGCAGCGCGCTTCGGATGACGTCATCAAGCGGCGCCGATCACTCTGCAGTCTCAGCCAGCCACGGAAGTTAGATGGCATAGATTGCAGTAACGGAGATGGGGCTAGGTGACAGAAATAGGGTACTGGCACACTGCAGGTAGTATCAGAATGCGCCCTCTTATCCGCGCCCTCAACGCTGGATAAGAGGGCGCATTCTGATACTACCTGCAGTGTGCCAGTACCCTATTCCTGTCACCTAGCCCCATCTCCGTTACTGCAATCTATGCCATCTAACTTCCGTGGCTGGCTGAGACTGCAGAGTGATCGGCGCCGCTTGATGACGTCATCCGAAGCGCGCTGCAAGCAGACGCCACACGTGCAGACGCACGCCTGAAGCCAGTGACTGAGAGCCTGCTCCTACCGCAAACAGCCACGGTTTACACGTGGAGAGACAGCTGTATTCCACCGGACTGCTGTATTCATGCTGAGGGGCTGCTGCTCTGCATCACGGCATCCTGAACGAAACGGGAGAGGAGAAGGGGAGCCATCCGGTGATCTTTACCCACCATCTGTTGCTGACTGGTAACATGTCCAAAACATGTACTGCTAGTAACTATTGAATTTGATGTACGTGCAATACTCACCTGTTTTACCACAATATAATTTTATATACTATACCATGAGGTTTTTTGCGCTGTTTCTTTTGTCTTTGTATTTCTAGCTCTGGTCTGTGGAGCCATTCCTTGAATATAGCAGCATATCCTCACCAATTAAGTAACAGGTTTTTATTATATTAATATCACATTAATATCACATTATAACACTAATCACGATTATTAGAGCGCAGTTCACCCTTTGTTTCTAATACTTGGATGATATCCTGATTTTTTCCAAAGATCTCAAGGACCATATATGTCACACCTCCTACGTCCTTTCCCGTCTCCGTGAACACCATTTGTATGCCAAACTGGAGAAGTGCACCTTTCATCAGACCTCTACTCCGTTCCTGGGGTACATCATTTCCGATGAGGGGTTTATGATGGACTCCGGTAAACTTCAAGCAGTCACTGAATGGCCAAGACCCAACTCTCTCAAGGCCATACAACGATTTTTAGGGTTCGCTAATTACTATCGTAAGTTTATACGGAGTTTTTCTACTATTGTGGAACCCCTTACTGCGCTCACCAAAAAAGGAGCTGATCCTTCTGCTTGGTCATCCGAGGCCATCTCCGCCTTTGAGACACTCAAGGAAGCCTTTATATCCGCACCTATTCTCCGTCATCCCAACATTGAACTTCTCTTCGTCCTGGAGGTCGACGCTTCTGATTGCGGCGCTGGTGCCGTTCTTTCTCAGAGACCCACGCCCCAAGATAAGTTACATCCCTGTGCATATTTTTCCAAGAAATTCTCGTCTGCCGAGAGGAACTATGACGTGGGTAACAGGGAACTTCTGGCCATGAAGATGGCTTGTCAAGAGTGGAGACACCTGCTGGAGGCACGGACCACAAGAACCTTCTTTACATAGAAAACGCTCGCCGCCTTGGTCCACGACAGGCTCGTTGGGCTCTTTTTTTTTCTTGATTCGATATTCACCTTTCCTATATCCCCGGGACCAAGAACGTAAAGGCAGACGCACTCTCCCGGATACATTCTTCTGAAGAGAGGCCAGAGGAATCTTTGGAGACTATCCTTCCACTTGAGAGGATTCTCGCCATGTCTTCTTTCAAGAATCTTGACAAGATTTTGCACTCCCAGAGACGCATTCCCAAGGACTTGGTCATTCCCGACAACAAACTATTTGTACCTTCCAAATTTGTTCCAGAGGTCCTGTCTTGGGGTAACTCCTCTAAATCTGCAGGTCATCCAGGTTTTAAGAAGACTACTGATCTCATTCGTCGGATTTTCTGTTGGCCAAGGATGTCTCAAGATATTCTGGAGTTTACCCGCGCCTGCCCACGTGCGCTCAAAGCAAGACTCTCCGTCAAAAGCCTCAGGGTTTTCTGTTACCCCTTCCAGTTCCCGACCGCCCCTGGTCCCACATTTCGATGGATTTCATCGTGGAGTTGCCCAGGTCCAGAGGAATGAACACTATCTTGGTGGTCGTGGACAGGTTCTCGAAGATGTCCCATTTCATTCCACTTAAAGGATTACCCACCTCCCCCGCCCTTGCTGATATCTTTACGGAGCAGATTTTCCGGATTCATGGGATCCCTTCGTCCATTGTTTCTGACAGAGGTTCTCAGTTTGTATCCAAATTTTGGAGAGCTTTCACGAAGAGATTGGGCATCTCTTCTTCTTTCTCTTCCGCCTATCATCCTCAGTCCAATGGACAAACGGAGAGAATCAATCAATCCCTGTAGAAGTACCTGAGATGTTTCATATCCGATTTCCAGGATGATTGGGCTCAACTCCTCGCTTGGGCAGAGTATGCGTCAATTCTGCCAAAAACGAGTCCACCCGGGAGCCGCCTTTCTTTATAAATTATGGGTTCCACCCTCCCTGTCTTCCCATCCCCAACATTCCTTCTGGAGTACCAGCCGTAGATGAACGCATTTCTTCCCTCCAAACTGCATGGTCCAGGATTCAGTCTACCCTTCTCAACTCCTCCCGCAGATCGAAACTACAGGCCGATCGTCGTCGTCGTTCGGCGCCCAGTTACAAACCAGGGGATTTGGTATGGCTCTCCTCTAAGAATATCCACCTCAAGGTACCATCTCCTAAACTGGTACCTAAGTTCCTGGGTCCCTTCCCTATTTGTGAACAAATCAATCCCGTGGCATACCGGCTCCAACTACCACCCAGTATGAAGATTCCCAATGTCTTTCATGTGTCCCTCTTAAAACCATTCATCTCCAGTCACTTCTTTCCGGATCAGACTCGTAAACCGGATCCCATTACTGTACAAAATAACGAGGAATACGAAGTTCACTCTCTTTTGGATTCTCGCCTATCCAGGGGTCAGCTCCAGTTCTTGGTGCAGTGGAAGGGCTTTGGCCCTGAAGAGAGATCCTAGGTACCTTCAAAGGACATTCATGCCCCGGCCCTTCTTAAGTCCTTCAGGAAAAAGTTTCCAGACAAATCGTCTTGGACCATCCTGAGGCCGTTCCTGAAGAGGGGGGTACTGTCAGGAATCGGCGTTCTCCACGCTCCCCACACAGAGCACTCCCTCCCTGCAGGGTGCCCATGGACACACAAAACAATCCTGCCTTACCGGCCTCCACGGCTCCCCGCCCCTGCTGCCATCGCAGGATCACTCCCTTTGGCGATTCCTCTGCTCAGCGCCGGGCGCGCCCACCTGCACGCACACCTGCACCATCCACTGGCTCGGTTCACGCGCAAACATGAGTTACAGAGCACGCTCAGTCTGCACACTCTTATTCCCGTCCCCCGGACCTCAGGCTCCGCCCCCGCACACTGCACGGGCATACTCAGGTTACCAACAAGACTCACCTGGCCTGTTATGCCTGCACCAATCTGCAATGTCTCCCTGTAGCTCTTCCTGTCCCGCCTCCGTTCCTAATTTGACCTTCCTGCTTTACCTAGCTCCTCTCTGCTCTCAGTCTTTGCTCGACATAGTCTCTGTATGGAAGTACTTCTGGATTCTCTCAGTGTTTTCACAGGTTCTGACGCAGCTTGTACGACTACCCCCTCTGGCTCTCGATCTCGGCACTCCTTGGACAATGCACACTCTGGTAACCCCTTGAACACGGCTTGGACTACGACCTATCTCCACTCTCCACTCCCTGACTTCGGCAAGGCATCCTTCACTCTATCTCTACAACCGGTACTGGCAAGTATTGTCTACCTTACTACACCTGGCCTGGCAACGCTTCATACCACACTCCGGACATGCTCCCTTTGCTACGGGTGCGTGTATTACCACTTCCCCCTTCAGCTCAGGGGACGGGTCTGGTCTGCGGGCAGCACCGGTGTTACAGTGGTGATGCCAGGGACGTCTGACCCGTTAGCCACAGAGACTAACACTGCCGCACTCCCAGGAATCAGTCCACCAACATTATCCCAGTTGGTGCCCACTTCCTCCCCATGTCCTTCCACCACCAGGGCTGGAATCACCTCCTGCACCCCGGGTTGACTTGTAACCACTGCAACTGCAGCTGAGGGGCCATTTCCCTCTGGTGAAGCAATACTGGCATTGTGAAATTCCAATTTGTTCTCCAGCTGTGTCTCTGACTGACCATCCTTCGGTAGCCTGTAGCTTTCACACCGGGTAACAATCTTTGCTCGGTCCCAAGACCGGAACTGTCCTGATCGCTTGTCCATGTTCGCCCACAGGCACTAAACTAAGGGAAAAGAGAACCTGTCATTTCCATGCCTTTTGAAATGTGTGTAAGTTACCACTTGTTTTGGGAGCTTCCAATCTTCGAGTTTCCCGCTTTGTTATAAGAGCCCACAAGATTTTCTAGCATAGGCTCAATCAATCCCACCACTACCACCAGTCATATATAAGCCTGTCACGGGAGACCAGGTTTATACACACCTTTTTATACTGGGATCATATGATTAAGCAAAGCATGGAGGAAAAATTAAGTGTAATTTATTTCAGGTAAAAGACATACACACAAAGTAACACAATGTGCACGGTTAACCCACTTACTGTTAACGGGCTGTAACAGGGGACTTATCCCTGTTCACAAATGTGCCTCTAATCCAGCAGTGTGGTGGTTAACTGCTGGTAGGCAATTAACTAACACCACCTGGCTGATTACAGGGGTTAGAAAAAGCCTGCCTCTGAGACAGGAAGTGAGACTGCTTAGTCCACAACTGGGCTGAACAAGGAGACAGACGTCTTGAGCCTGCCAAAAGAGACTGCAAGCTGACAACAAGACACAGGGGATAATACTTCTATACCTGGATCCTGACATTGCCTTATCACAGTTGGGTGTGGACACCAGGAGAACAAAGAAGCCTTCCCCTACAGCAACACAGCTAACAGATAAGACTTTTCTTTTAAGACTATTATCTATGTCTATCTAAGTATATAAATGTCTCTATGATTTGGGCTGGTGAATCACTGGGCTAACCATGCAGATAGAGAGCTGGATCAAAAGTGTATATATACTCCAGAGTGGAGCGGATTTTGTTTGCTGATTTACATGTTTGCTGTGTTTAATGCAAAGGCACAATAAAGCCTTATTTTAATTTCACTTTAAAACAGTCTCCATTGCATACCTCTGAACACGTCTCTTACAGGTGCTAACTAATAAACTTGTCCTTGAAACGTAATTCACAAAAATGACATCTGTAGGAGCCCTTTCCAATGACCGGGAGGTACTGACAAAATCCTGGAACTGATTTCGACATGCAATGTTAGCCGCGACTGCTACGTTCTCAAAAAGCGGGACTTAGAACATTTTCTTACTCAAAAAGCACAGAGCGTCTTTGAATTTGCCACTGTTGGTTTGGTGCTTCGAATCTGCGCTCCTGATTGGCTGCAAGACTCCTTGTGGGTTTCAGTGTCCCATTCACAAATCTCTTCAGCCTATCAGAGAGTGGGAATTTTTCTGCCAGCCAATCACCGATTTGCCAGTATTGGAAAGCTGGTTAGGCAATTTTTTTCATCCTGCAAAGGGGCATGTTCAACCTGGTTTGCCTCTTTGCATAACAAGCCCCCCATGGCACCAGGCTCCACAAAGTCTGGGTTCTGGCAAATGGTGGCCGGATAGCCCTGTATTAGCCCAGAATGCCGGTATCCCTCCTGTTCTAACACCTTGGCATCCCTGAGACTTTCAATTCCGGTCTCTGCACAGATCCATAGCAACAAGTTTGGTAGCCACCTGGTCTCACAGAATCCATGACTTGGAAATCCCTCTGTTCATTCACAGTTATCAGCATATTTAACTATTAAATATAACCCTTTAATAAAATATACTGTGTCCTGATAAAAATGTGTAAGTGCCTATTCTGGTATCAGGGTGGGAGTAAGGGGCTATACTGCTTACACTCACTAGCCTCATCCTTGACACTCTCTAGAATTAACTTTAAAACTTTTTATACACAAAAACCACTCTGTTTGTCATATACCTGAAGCATCCGCTGAACCCCTATACTAGGTTCAGTGTACCTGGGCATGTAGTGGGGCACCCCGCTTTATACTAGGGATCCCCTGTATGGTTGCAGGTATACATTAAACCTTTCATGCCCCAAATAACCTTGTCTGGATGATGCTGCTGCAGGAATCCTGGCGGAGATTCGCTAGAACTTTTTCAGGGTCCAAGTTTGCCCAGAGCAATGTACTTGGCTGTATCCGGGAATTGTCACGGGAGACCAGGTTTCTTAACACCTTTTTATTACCGGGATCATTGATTGAGCAAAACAAGATGGTAAAATAAATTGTAATTTAATTCACAAAAAGACATACACACAATATAACACAATTCACAAGGGTAACACACTTACTGTGAACTGGGCTAACAAATAAATCTGTTTCTTGGACGAAATTCACCAAGATGACCTTTTTAGAGCACTTTCCAATGACCGGTAGTTTCTCAAAAAAGTCCTGGAACTATTTTTGGCATGCAATACCAGACGCGACCGCAACATTCTCAAAAGCGGGACATAGAAACTTTTCTAAGTTCAAAATCTTTGAAGCCGGCTCATGTCTATTCAGTCCAGAGCATCTTTAAATTTGTCGCTATTGGTTTGGCGCTTTGAATCTACACTCCTGATTGGCTGAAGCTTTCTTAAGGCTTTCAGGCTTTCATTCATTAACCTGGGCAGCCCATCAGAGTGTGGGAATTCTCCTTCCAGCCAATCACTGATTTGCCGAGTTGTAAAGCTGGCAGGGCACCTTTTCTCAGGTTGCAAAGGGACATGCGCCAAACTGGCGCCTCTGCCTCTTTGCATACTGAGCCCACCCACTGACCAGGCTCCACAGAGTCTGGGATCTGGCAAATGGTTGCCGGATAGCTTTGTGTTAGCAAGGATGTGGGTACTCAGATAGAACTGCAGTACCCCTCCTGTTCTAACACCTTGGCATCCCTGATTCTTTCAAGTACGGACTCCGCACAGACACAGATACACCAGCTTGGTTGCCATCTGGGCTGGCCGGAATCCATGACTTTGAAATACCTCAGTTCATATACATACAGGTTATCAATATATATCCATATTAAACTATAACCATTTCATAAAATATATTGTGCCGACTGAAACTTAACATGGCAAAAACAGAGCTCCTTATACTACCTCCCAAACCTGGCCCTACTACATCCTTCCACATTGCTATTGGAAATACGATCATTCACCCAGTAGCCCAAGCACGCTGCCTAGGGGTCACACTTGATTCCTCTCTCTCATTCTCCTCTCATATTCAAAACGTTTCTAAAACTTGTCGCTTTTTCCTCCGCAATATCACAAAGATACGCCCTTTCCTCTGTTACTCAACTGCTAAAACTCTGACTCAGGCCCTCATTCTCTCACGTCTCGATTACTGCAACCTCCTGCTGTCCGGCCTTCCTACCTCTCACCTGTCTCCCCTACAATCTATCCTAAACACTGCTGCCAGAATCACTCTACTCTTTCCTAAATCTGTCTCAGCGTCTCCCCTGCTGAAATCCCTCTCCTGGCTTCCGATTAAATCGCGTATCTCACACTCAATTCTACTGCTCACTTTTAAAGCTTTACATTCTTCTGCCCCTCATTACATCTCAGCCCTAATTTCTCGCTATGCACCATCACGACTCTTGCGTTCTTCTCAAGGATGTCTTCTTTCTACCCCCTTTGTATCTAAAGCTCTCTCCCGCCTTAAACCTTTCTCACTTTCTGCCCCACACCTCTGGAATGCTCTTCCCCTCAATACCCGACTAGCCCCCTCGCTATCCACCTTTAAGACCCACCTTAAGACACATCTGCTTAAAGAAGCATATGAGTAGCACTGGATAATCATGGACACATGACACAAAGCTTGGCCTCCTGCAGACGCACTTACTATTATTCCCTCCTACTGTCTCTGTACGTTCTCCCTACCTACCAATTAGATTGTAAGCTCCTCGGAGCAGGGACTCCTTCCTTAATGTTACTTTTACAGTATGTCTGAAGCACTTATTCCCATGATGTGTTATTTATATTTGTTATTTGTTATTTATATGACATGTATTACTACTGTGAAGCGCTATGTACATTTTATGGCGCTATACAAATAAAGACATACATACATACGTGTCCGGTTTTCTGTGTGCTAAAAGGTATGAGTTCCTATTCTGGTGTCAGGGATGGAGTGAGTGTATATATTCCCTACATTCATTTGCCTCATTCTTGGCACACATTAGAAAAATAACTTTTAAAACTTTTAGACACCGTAATCCTGCTCATCTTTATAACTTAGCTGGAGTATCCCCCTGAACCCCTACACTAGGTTCAGTGTACCTGGGTATATATCTGAATATTTCTGCTATATTGGGAAACCCCTGATACACTAGGGAATAGCTGCAGATATAGTTTAACCACTTCATACCCAGCTACCTTGTCTGGATGATGCTGCAGCAGGGATCCTGACGGTGAGCCGCAATAATGCTTTGAGAGTCAGAGTTTGGTGGAGTAATGTGCTTGGCTGTATCTGAGAATCTCACTCAATTCCCAGATACAACTTTTGGAGTATCCCATAACTTTGGAACCCTGATGCATAGACATTCTGTAAAGACTTTCTCTGACAAACCCACCCTGAAATTTACAGCCTAGAAATCTCTCGATCCAGCACCCCAGTAAAAGCAAAAGACCAATAAATCTATAATGTCGCAAAATTAGTATACAGTCCCAGTAATAAATTCTTGACCTCTGGGTCCAAGACCTGACACTCTAAGACCCTAACATGCAATTCAGGGTTAACCAAGTGGGCTTAACCTATATTGATGAGCCTGGTTAACTCCTTCACCTTCACAATCTCACTTGATTCCCGGATCCAACTTTTGGGGAATCCAATAATACGGGAACCACGATATATAGACACATTCTGTAAAAACTTTCTCCGGAAAACCCACCCTGAAACTTACAGCCTAGAAATCTCCTCGTCCCAGCACAACAACAACGGCAAAACACAAATAAATCTTTAATGTCGCATAATTTGCACACAGTCACAGTAATGCATTTCTGACATCTGAGTCCAAGAGCTGACACACAGATCAGGGGTAACCAAGTTGGCTTATCCTTTAGTGAGCCTGATTAACTCCTTCACCATCACATTGACAATTTGGTTTTATACTGTATGACCAGTCTTGTTGCACTGAAAAAACCTTCTCTTGTGTTTAAACTCTGCAGGCTTGGGTGCATCTTATTCTGTAGCTGTTTTATTTTCCCACTAGGGAGTGCCTCTTCTTGCCCAAGCTGAAGTGGCTCCTTCTGG
Organism: Ascaphus truei; assembly: GCF_040206685.1. Taxonomy (NCBI): domain Eukaryota; kingdom Metazoa; phylum Chordata; class Amphibia; order Anura; family Ascaphidae; genus Ascaphus; species Ascaphus truei. The sequence continues at coordinate 212,826,559 of NC_134484.1, read as the reverse complement.
GGCAGACCCCTTCTTGTGGGATAGTGCCTGTGTCACAGGAGACCAAGACTTATACACACATTAATACCGGGATTCTGGATTGAGCACACAAGATGTGTAAAATAAATTGTAATTTATTTATTTTCAGACAAGCAAAAAAATCTTCACAGTTACACTTAATAAAACACTTACTGGGATGGGGAAACAAAATAAAATGTCCTTGGAACGAAACAAAGTCTCTGGGTACCCCTGCACGCATGCAAGTGGGTGCACAGAAGGATCTGGGTAACAGTTCCTGGCAAGGGGCGCAAGTTGCCAACCCTGTATTTCCGCCAGAAGGACAAAGTTTGTTCAGTCCTTACAGGGTTCATTCAGGAACCCTTAGCTCTAACGAATTCCAGAAGAGGGTGCAAATCTTCGTTACGGTGTAGGTTAAACCCTCACACTCCGGAACAGCTGACAATAAACCTTGGACGTTTCTTGGTAAAATCTTTGATGAATCAGGTGAATCTGCTAGGGACTGGCCAGCAGGCATTTTTATAGGGTTAAGGGTCCTATACCTAACATGCACAACCAATCCCGCCTGTGGGAACATTTCTCCCACCTACCCCCGACTTGCCATTACTTTGCAAAGAGGGCAGAAGTTTCCTCCCGGTTTGCACGGAGCATGTTCTAACTTCAAACCTGAGCTCGATCAAGGCAAAAAGGGAAAGATGGGAAAGACTCCCGCATCAGCTGGCATAGATATATAGTAGTGTGTAGGGTAGTATGGAGTGGCAAAAATGTGCAAATGGGTATAAGGGTAACAGTACTAAAACAAACAAAAAGAAACCCTATAGCTGCACTCGTGTTGCCAATGTTGAAATGATGATTTGATTAAAATAATTTTAATTAAAAAAAAGAACATAATAAGATAATGTTGTATAGAGGGATATGGCAATTATGTCCACGACCATTCCCTAATGACATGTACAAATTCAAGTTCAAAAGTCAGTTTTGAAAAGTTGTGGTTATACACTGGCGACACACTTTATTCGAGCTCGGCTAGTCCCACGAATTTGGGTATACCCGGGTGTATTGAGGTTTGTGACTGTTTTCTGCCCGAGTGCATTGAGGTATTTTCCAGGCAGGGATTGAAGCATTTTATTCCCGCTGGCTGCAATACTGCACAGTATATATATATATACTGCATTACAATTCATGAATTTATGCCATCTGGTAGACACGCGAAGCATTGCAGCCTATTAAATCCTAATCATTATAATTTAACAGATCAGCCGCCCGTCAGCCAGGCATGAACCCAGGCTGGGAAGGCAAATGCAACGGGGCTTGTCAGAGGCGAGGAGCGGCGCATTCCAGGTATCTGCCAGGTACATACTGGGTATTTGCTCTAATAAAGTGTGTCGGTGCAGTATGTGCCTCAAGCAGTCAGATGCCAAATATATATGAGCCTACTCCTTAAACCCAGCTTAGTTAGCTAATAACCCCAGATAGATGGAGGTATAGAAGCTTAACATAAGTATATAGTGTAAGGTGATTTATCTAAAACATGGAATGATGAATATCGTATTGGTCATTCCATGCACTAATATATTCCTCAGTACTTGAATTGGATCTTAACAGTCTTCAAATAATAGGAGCAAGTTGTTTTAACTCTCGGGCTCAGATAAAAGATGGGGACGTATTTTATAGCCGCATAATTCATCGCTATACAATCACCATATAGGCGTGGAACTGGAGATGATGTGAAATGCTGTTACCAATGACTAGACGTGTGTCTCAGTATCTAAACCAATCATAGGAAAGAGGCATATTGTCCAACAGATATCTCTCCCTATGAAGCTCCTGACACATGAATAACGTCAAATTGCCAAATGAATTGGCCACCTGTATATAGGTGTAAAGATGCTAGCTAATAAGCGGCTTGCACAAAATGTGCACCTACGCCCCAAGTCGTGATTCAGCGACCGCATCCAGTTATAGCCTCTTAGCTAACTATTTATATGGATGCCCCAATTTTAAAGGAGAGAAATTCAACTCTAAAGGAGCTGGCACAAAATGTGCACCTCTAAGCCCTGAGGTGCAGTTCAGCGACTGCATCCAGTTAGTGCCTCATATCTAGACTACAGTCATAGTAAGGCAACTGCACACAGATAGTAAATCAAAGGTAACAGAATTAATACTCCTAATATATGCTGATTAAAGTTCTGTATAAGTTCCTAGAAAATGCATAGTTAAAACACATAAGCCAACACCTAGCTGTTAATACAGCTCTGGACAACAGATGGCGTTGTTAACAGTTAGGATAATTTATATTTGGCATCCGACTGCTTGAGGCACATATGACCACAACATTTCAAAACTGACTTTTGAACAGGAATTGGTACATGTCATTAGGGAATAGTCGTGGACATAATTACCATATCCCTCTATACAACATTATTTTATTATGTTCTTTTTGAATTAAAATTATTTTAATCGAATCATCATTTCAACATTGGCAACACGGGTGCAGTTATTGGGGTTTCTTTTTGTTTGTTTCACACCTGAGCTCCTTAGCATACTGGGTTCAACCCTTTACCTGGCGACATTAAGTCTGGGGTTTGGCCACCAAGTGTGAAGTGCCCATACTCCACACCGGTATCTGGTACTTACAATATCCCGGCCATCCTAACACATAGTATCTCTAAGGCTTTTCAACTCCGAACTTCTCACAGACACTGAGGCACCAACTCTGCAGGGTGCCTCTGAAGTATGGAGATGAAAAATCCCTCAGCTCATTCACCCTTAACATATTTGCATGTTAATGTTTGATTACCATGCTGACAGAAAAAGTTTCCTGTCTTCACATTTAAAACCAGCACTGAAACACATTTTATTCTTTATACAGTGGTGTGAAATAGAAAGTACACCCTCTTTGAATTCTATGGTTTTACATATCAAGACATAATAACAATCATCTGTTCCTTAGCAGGTCTTAAAATTAAGTAAATACAACCTCAGATGAACAACAACACATGACATATTACACTGTGTCATGATTTATTAAACAAAAATAAAGCCAAAATGGAGAAGCCATGTGTGAAAAACGAAGTATACCTTATGATTCAATAGCTTGTAGAACCACCTTTAGCAGCAATAACTTGAAGTAATCGTTTTCACTATGACTTTATCAGTCTCTCACATCATTGTGGGGAATTTTGGCCCACTCTTCTTTACAACGTTGCTTCAGTTCATTGAGGTTTGTGGGCATTTGTTTATGCACAGCTCTCTTAAGGTCCAGCCATAGCAATTCAATTGGGTTGAGGTCTAGACTTTGACTGGGCCATTGAAACACCTTGATTCTTTTCTTTTTCAGCCATTCTGCTGTAGATTTGCTGGTGTGCTTAGGATCATTGTCCTGTTGCATGACCCAATTTTGGCCAAGCTTTAGCTGTTAGACAGATGGCCTCACATTGGATTCTAAAATACTTTGGTATACAGAGGAGTTCATGGTCGACTCAATGACTGCAAGGTTCCCAGGTCCTGTGGCTGCAAAACAAGCCAAATCATCACCCCTCCACCACCGTGCTTGACAGTTTGTATGAGTTGTTTGTGCTCAAACTGTATGCTGTGTTTGGTTTTCGTCAAACGTGGCACTGTACTTTATGGCCAAACATCTCCACTTTGGTCTCATCTGTACAAAGGACATTGTTCCAGAAGTCTGGTGATTTGGTCAGATTCAACGTTGCAAACTTAAGCCTGGCTGCCATGTTCTTTTTAGAGAGAAGAGACTCTCTCCTGGCAACCCTTCCAAACAAACCAAACTTGTTCAGTCTTTTTTTAATTGTACTGTCATGAACTTTAACATTTAACATGCTAACTGAGGCATGTAGAGTCTGAGATCTAACTCTTGTGTTTTTTTCAATTTCTTTGAGCATTGCACGGTCTGACCTTGGGTGAATTTGCTAGGATATCAACCCTTGGGAAGATTGGCAACTGTCTTGAATGTTTTCCACTTTTGAATAATCTATCTCACTGTAGATTGATTGACTTTAAATTGTTTGTAAATGGCCTTATACCCTTCCCAGATTGATGGGCAGCAACAATTGCATCTCTAAGATCATTGCTGATGTCTTTCCTACTTGGCTTTGTGTTAACACACACCTGAATGCTCCAGACTAGCAAACCGCTACAACTTTGGCTTTTATAGAGGTGTTCACACTTGCTGATGATCAATTAATCAAGGGCATTTGATTAGCAGCACCTGTCTGCTACTGAGCATCTTAATTCCTATAGAAGCAGTAAGGGTGTACTTAGATTTTCACACATAGATTCTCCATTTTGGCTTTATTTTTGTTAAATAAATCATGACACGGTGTAATATGTCATGTATTCTTGTTCATCTGAGGCTGTATTTATCTAATTTTTAGACCTGCAAAGGAACAGATGATTGTTATTATGTCCTGATATGTAAAACCATAGAATTCAGTGAGGGTGTACTTTCTTTTTCACACCACTGTATGTGATTTCTACTTTTATAAACAATATAAAACAAATATATATATGCATGTCATATTTTTTCAGCTACCTGGGACCCAAAAATTAGATTGCTAGCTCACTCCTAGCGCAAGTTAGCCACGTAATTGGACAGGCTGTGATGGGGTCTGCGGTTTAATCTAGTTCCCACGCCAATACGTTCAGATTAAGTGGCCTACGAGACCAGTGGACAAATTTTGACAGGAAACCACTTCAGCTAAGCCGCAAATCACTTATCCAATTGACTTTGCGGTTTAGAGGTCTTCGGGTTAGGAAGTGATATCTATACATCAAAGCGGCCACCACGGCATAGACACGCTTCTTCACTTAGCACTGGGTTCAGCGCTAGAGGCTCTCCCTTGTGTCACAAATAGAGTTGGCACATTTTCATTCATTCAGTTCCAGAGCAGCTAGCGGCTAAGGTGTAAAATAGGGACAATAAAGGTAGTGTAGGGGAAAACATGTTATGATGGGGACAATACAGTTTAACCCCTTCTGTCCCAACATGGTTTAGGGTTAACCAGCTGGGCATAATACCTTTATTATTGGCCTGGTTAACCCTCTTCCGCCACAGCTTGGCTGGTGAGAAACTAATCCGCCATGTTAGCAGCATCCAGGCAATCTTTGTTTTGCGGTCAAAGACCCAGTATCTTTAATCGGTTGGCCCTGCTGCAAAAACATTTCCCTGAACATCAAGTCCAGCAGACTGTGATACGTGGTGGCATCACATCCCTCCACTCACTGAGTCCCATGCAATATCAAGCGTGAGGAAAACCGCATGTAGGCGTCCCAGTGGCGCTTCTCCTCTGTCCTAAGCATGCAACGGTATCCCTCCAGTGTGAGGGCATACTGTATTAACAGCAAAGCTTTAATGTGTTGGTAGTCATTGCTGTCCGCGGCCGGAATGGCCTGGAGGGCCAAGGTAAAAATGTCAGGTTGCAATGGCGATGATGTGTTAAATTGTCCGCAATGCAAAATTGAAGCAAAACAAGGGAAATAAATCCAATTGAAAGCTATGGTAATTCTTTCCTTGATTACTTTGGTACAGTTTGTCCTCAAATTTTTATTAATGACAAATGATCTTGTTTACAGGTCAAAATGTATTGCAGTTCCTCCAGTTTATTTATGGGCTCTTATTTTTTGAAACTGCAGAATTACCAGTTTATATTCATGCTTGGAATGCCTTTGTTTTTTTGATGAGAATTGGAGATTTAGGTAACAAGAATAATAGGTGTGTCTGGTAGTGTTACATAAGTATAGTGCTCATTTCTAAATTCATTAAGCCCCATTCCCGGTTAAGGCATCCACATTATGAATGCAAACATGAGAAACGTGAATATGTTTTAACTACCTCTTTGAATATATCGTATTTAACCTTATAATATCTACAGCTCTCATATAGTTTAATATACCATTACTAGTTAGTCAAAGTTGTACTAGATTTACTAAATAAATTAAACAATCTCAATATCATTTCCACTTTGTATTTATCTGAATCATGCCACCAGATAAAAGCAATATATCAGTACCTACTGTATATATTGATCAATATTTTTCTTTTCTTTTAGAGAATTTAAATAAAGATTTGTAATCCTCAGCTCATATATTGAAATAAATTTGACAACCCAGCAACATTTGAAAGTAGAATGATATAATACAGTATCTATGCATTTTCTTCCATCTCTTCCAAATTAAACATGTGCCTGCCCAGACTGTCTAGCAACAAAACTTTTATGACATTGAACATTTTTTGTCCAATACTTGAAAGTTTATGGGCTTATAAAACCCATATAATTGACAATAATATGCTTAGGATATTCTGACATTTCTAAAGTAAAATGCATGGAAAATAAAGCAGCATAATTAAACTAAATGTGCTTTTGAAGTCTCTGCTGAAACATAAACAACACATGTAGCACAGAGATTGAAAATGTTAAAGTATTTCTAAAGGTTAGGCAGTATAAATCATGAAATATTGTCAAAACTCTAAAATTGAGTTTTAAATGGCAAAAACATTAGTTTAATAACGTGTAGAAAAAGAGTAATGAGAATTAAAGTAACTTTTTTGCTGAAAATACTGTATTTAGAAGATGTTGACATATTGTGCCAGTTATCGAATACACCAATTATAATATCTAATGTCTTAAAGTCTAAATAAGAAGAAAAAAATCAATCACTTAAGGTCAGAAATATAGCATTTTAAAAAGGTCACTGTCACGGGAGACCAGGATTTTTTACACCTTTTATATTTGTACCGGGATCATATATTATACAACAAAAAACAAAGAAGCCTAAAGTTACATCCAATCTCTTGAAAATGGGTCATTTAGTTAAACCATTTAGCCAAAGCATTTTAAGCCTGCAAGCCACACTAAGGGATGATAAAATTTGCAGGTCCTAAAACTAACTGATTACAATTCTTATTTGCTTCTATAATTAGAGGATGAATGATCACATTGGATCTGTCCAAATCAGCTGCATGAAAAAGAACTGCAACCTTGGAAAATGAGCAGTTTCTAATTATAGAAGTAAAAAAGAAATTTAATCAGTTAGTGTTAGTACCTGAAAATTTGGTCATGCCTTTATGTGGCTTGCAGGCTTAAAATGTTTTGACCAAAGGGTTTAAATAAATTAACCTATTTCAAGATATATATAGGTATTTTACGGTGTATTTTTGTCATATTGGATGTAACTTCGGGCTTCTAGGTTTTTTTGTTGTAGGTTTTTTGTTGCATACATTTAGCTATGCCCAGTAGTACTCCTTTTCACACACACACATATATATATACAGTTCTGTGAAAAAGAAAGTACACCCTCTTTGAATTCTATGGTTTTACATATCAGGACATAATAACAATCATCTGTTCCTTAGCATGTCTTAAAATTAAGTAAATACAACCTCAGATGAACAACAACACATGACATATTACACTGTGCCATGATTTATTAAACCAAAATAAAGCCAAAATGGAGAAGCCATGTGTGAAAAACTAAGTATACCTTATTACTCAATATCTTGTAGAACTACCTTTAGCAGCAATAACTTGAAGTAATCGTTTTCTCTATGACTTTATCAGTCTCTCACATCATTGTGCAGGAATTTTGGCCCACTCTTCTTTACAACATTGCTTCAGTTCATTGAGGTTTGTGGACATTTGTTTATGCACAGCTCTCTTAAGGTCCCACCACAGCATTTCAATTGGGTTGAGGTCTAGACTTTGACTGGGCCATTGAAACACCTTCATTCTCTTCTTTTTCAGCCATTCTGTTGTAGATTTGCTGGTGTGCTTGTGATCATTGTCCTGTTGCATGATCCAATTTCGGCCAAGCTTTAGTTGTCGGACAGCTTGTTACGGGAGACCAAGACTTATGCACACATTAATACCGGGATTCTGAACTGAGCACACAAGATGAGTAAAATAAATTGTAATTTATTTCTTTTCAGACAAACACACACATCTTGCACAATTACACTTAATGAAAATCTTACTGGGTAGAGGGCACACAATCAAATGTCCTTGGAATGAAACAAAGTAGCTAACCAGCATTGGATAGCAGCAATTCGGTGTCCGCTCGTGTACATCTCCTTAATTCGCATGCTGAGCTCCTTGGAAATCTTTTTAACAGCCATTGCTGCGAGTAGAAAGAAATACAAACACAAGAATGTATATTCGATGTTTAGTCGATGTGTATTCAATGTGCAGTGAATCCACAAAATGGATGGTGTATTTATACGGTAATGACCCCCATTAGAGTACACCCACTTTCAACACCTGTACTACCTCGCTGCCATGCATAAAAGGTTACACACTTTGCATAGCCCACCACTCTATGATCTTTATCTGAACTTGCCCTTGTCCAGATACTGCATTATGCAATCTGCTTCCATGGATCAACCCTGATTCTACGGACGCAGGAACCCACTCGCCTCTGCCGTGCCTGTCATGCAGAAAAAGCAAAAAGCGGTTGCCATTTCCACGCCAAGGCAAAAGCGACAGGCTAAGGCCAATAAAGAAAACCTTCTGCTGACCCTAAAGGCTAAGGGTTATCATTGACGTAAGCCTTATTATGTCAAGAGACATACGGTGATGTACTCTCGACGCAAAACGAATGGAAGCCAACCCATCGAACCCGCAGACCACTTCCTCCCATATGCTTCGATGACTCTGCCGCCGCTGTCCTGGAAATCTTCAGCCTGTCTTGTCCACCCCTCGTCCTCGACACTGCCGCCGCCCTCCCGGAAACCCACAGGCCAACTTCTCCAGTTCTATCCGACGACGCTGCCGCTGGTGCCACTGAAATCCACGGGTCACTTTCTCCTTTGCTCTTAGACGACTCTGCTTCTCGCCCAGAAATCCAAAGGTCTCTTTCTCCATCCCTCTTCGACAACGCTGCCGCTTCTCCTCTACCGGGTATCAACAGGTCACCTCCTCCACCCTTCTTTGATGTCGCTGCCGCTTCTCTCCATGGAATTTCCATCACATCCTCCGTTGCACCCATCCACCCAGATGTCCACACGCCATGCACAAGAAGCAGCTCGTTAGACCGGATGCTGCATGGGATAACTGTGGATATCCCCGGGAACTCTATTGTGCTAGCAAAGATAGATTTGCTTCTGGAGACCATGCTCAATGTGGAGCAATGGATGCTACATATGGATCAATGGATGCTAAATATGGATCAACGGATGCAACAAATGGATCAACGGATGGATTGATGGATGGAGAAGATAGAGGCTGACATAGCGGGTATTGTGAGTGATAGTGATTATAAGGCGCTAACAACTTAAAAAATAGTGATGGTGTACAGGTTAATAGTGCAATTAACAATAAAATATGTGCTCAATATATAATAAATCCCTGCTCAAACCCTCTCGTAGAACCTGTTTCCCGGGTTCCAAGTAGAATGATATGTTTCAGACAATCCAGGAGGAGCAAAATATGGGGAAATAAGGAATCAAAAAACAGGGCAGATTTAAGTGCAGACGTTGAGACTAAAATGCAATATGATGTCAGTGTCTTGGCTCTACTGGTTAATCTACTCACAAGATGTTAGTGGTATATAAGCAGTTGGCAGATTGGGCTGCCACCCCAGGTGAATGCTGTATACTGTGTGACTCCCTCCAGGCTCGTCTCATCAGAATGGTAGATGCACATGCAGAGGAAGAAACAGAACTACATAGCGCGATCTGTCTTTGAATTGACTTTTTAAAGGTATTAGGCATATAAAATGTGCACTTACACTGTGCCAAAATTAAAATTGCATTTTTCACATATATAGTGAATCTAGGGGGTACTCCGTCGTTCTCACCGCCTCCTCTCTGGCTCTGGATCTCCTCCGTCTGCAACCTGGGACTCTGGACTCCGTGTCTCCTCCGGTGCATGTGACGTCACTGCTCAGTGGATGGTGCAGCTACGGATCCCTCACTAGACCAAAACACCACTCAACGCGTTTCGCCCAGCTCTTACAAGCTGTCAATGGCTTCGTCAGGAGTGTGTGAGTGGTAGGGTTAATAGGTGTCCATATACCCTTTAGGATCTTATTAAACAATTACTACAGATAATTATGTTAGCGCTATGATTATTAATGTTATACATATACTTAGAACTGAATAGTAGCATTTATACATATAAAATCGTTTTACATAATTTATTTCATATGAAACATTTCACGATATGGTACCATGTCCAAAGCACAATTGTATTTAAATAATTGTATAATTATGATATAATCATTGTGAAAACCTATTCAAGAGATCCTTAGAATTGGCATGTTGTGACAAGATGTAAAAGTGTTTTCTATAGTCTGATGTTTACCTGTTCATTGATAGAGATGTAAATGAAATGTCATTCTCCACCCAAAACTTTTAGTATAATACATTATTGAAACACTTATGGGATAATATATAGGAATCGCCCCCCTGCTGAATCTGTAGTGAAAGTAAATAATATCACCATTTAATTATGGTGGTAGATGTCTAATATCATCCCTTGAGCAATTTATAATAGCATTAAAACAATTAATACAGTTATCACTATTAGCAGTATTCCATTGTGTCTGTTACACACTAGAGCTATTTTAGCACCATAAATATAATTAATGTTGGGTCACAACAGTTATTGCTTTATATTATAACGTCAACCTGAACAATAGAATATAAAGATATAAATAAACCTCCCCTCAAAATCCTTGACTGATCTCAGCTGTTAATAGAATGAAGTAATTAAAGAAATTATTAACCTGCAGTTTATACTCTGCATATCTACCAGATTAAAGCAGTTTAATTAGCTTAACTCTCCCGTAGATAATCAGCTCCATATTTGAATAAATACACTGATTCTATATACCTATGAGAATGATGTTTCATATGAAATAAATTATGTAAAACGATTTTATATGTATAAATGCTACTATTCAGTTCTAAGTATATGAATAACATTAATAATCATAGCGCTAACATAATTATCTGTAGTAATTGTTTAATAAGATCCTAAAGGGTATATATGGACACCTATTAACCCTACCACTCACACACTCCTGACGAAGCCATTGACAGCTTGTAAGAGCTGGGCGAAATGCGTTGAGTGGTGTTTTGGTCTAGTGAGGGATCCGTAGCTGCACCATCCACTGAGCAGTGACGTCACACGCACCAGAGGAGACACGGAGTCCAGAGTCCCAGGTTGCAGACGGAGGAGATCCAGAGCCAGAGAGGAGGCGGTGAGAACGACGGAGTACCCCCTAGATTCACTATATATGTGAAAAATGCGATTTTAATTTTGGCACAGTGTAAGTGCACATTTTATATGCATAATACCTTTTATAAAGTCAATTCAAAGACAGATCGCGCTATGTAGTTCTGTTTCTTCCTTTGCATGTGCATCTACCATTCTGATGAGACGAGCCTGGAGGGAGTCACACAGTATACAGCATTCACCTGGGGTGGCAGCCCAATCTGCCAACTGCTTATATACCACTAACATCTTGTGAGTAGATTAACCAGTAGAGCCAAGACACTGACATCATATTGCATTTTAGTCTCAACGTCTGCACTTAAATCTGCACTGTTTTTTGTTTCCTTATTTCCCCATATTTTGCTCCTCCTGGATTGTCTGAAACATGACATAGCGGGTATACATCATTTGCTCAGTGTTCATGCCCCTGTTTCCTCGACGCCGGAGCAGGATGGTGGCATGGATGTGCTGAATGGGAGCATCGACCCCCTTCCATCACCAAGCGCACACCCTCCACCAGAAGATGTAGTGTACCAGTACATGTATGCCGTTGAGGAGGACATGACAACCCCGTCAAGACCACGCCAGGAGACAACACCGCGACCAAGACCGGAGGAAAGCATCCTCCTAGACAACCTACCATCGCCCATCGCCTCAAGCACACCCGCTCCCAGAAGACCTACATTCGCTCGCATCGATACGGTGCCCGACATCACCCTGTGCGATCTGCCACCGGCGCTCAGGGAGAAGTATATGGTGATGAGTGCTGGTGCACCCCACAAGTATGCCTTGTTACTTTTTAAGCAACATGTGCCCTACTCTTTGTACTGCGACTGGGCCTTCAGAGTGAACTACGAATGAAATCGCGTAAAAAAGGCGCTTCCTGCCAATTTAAGAAAGACCATTCTGGGGGAATTGTGGCGCTTTTATACAATTTCAGATTCTGTAATGAAAGGCGTTTGAGACTGCATTAATGGCGTTCTGCGCCATGCAAGGAATCGACCATGGACGGACAATCTGGTGGACTTTCTGGTTTAATCACGGGTACTGTAAGACCATACTGTTGTGCTGAACTGTACTGTACATGTTTTGACCTGCTGTACTTAAATAAAGGAGATGTTGTTGTGTGTTTTTTAACTTCTATTTATACAGAAATGTTTTAACTTGCTGTACACACACACAGGACCTGCACAATTCCAGTCCCTGAGGGCCGCAAACAGGCACGGTTTTCAAAGGTTACCCTGAAAACCGGGCCTGTTTGCTGCACTCGAGGACTGTACTGGTGCAGACTGTTTTGCACACCATCCCACTGTATATGTTTTGACTTGCCATTCTTTAATAAAGGAGATGTTGCGTTTTGTATATTTTATGAATAAAGAATTTGTTTTTAAAACATGTGACTGTAAACCATACTGACTGACTGTAAATGTTTTTACTTTCTATACATAAATGTTTTCACTACTGTAGCAGTAAACCATACACCTCTTGATGTTTTGAATTGCTGTACACTTAAAATGTTTCTACATTGTACAGTATTTGTAAATAAATGTTTTTGTACTTACTCCACCAATAAAAGAACATGTTGATTTGTTTTACATTTTTCCATTGGCTCCTTTGCTACTGTAACAAAATACAGTGTTTCTAGAATGTACACTACTGTCCAGGCATACTGTGCTGTATACTGTAGGCATGCTCAGTACAAGAGTATTAAAAAAATAGAAGACACATACAGTACTGTACTGTACTGTATGTACTGGCACTGTATAGAAGACAAATACTGTATGTACAGTACTGTAATACATGTAGAATAAATGCATAGTTTTTATTTTTTGGGGTTTATTACACAGTATACTGTATATAAAATGTATCGCATACTGTACGGCCGGAAAACATCAGCATACTGTTTCAGCTGCAGTATTCTATCCTAATCAATAACGATGGCCACTAAACTGTAGACTGTACATGGATTTTTAAATCCGATTCAGCAATGTGCAGGCATTGTTACACAAAGCGATATTATCCATCGAAATCCATCCATTAGCCGTTTTCTTTTCTGAGGAAAAACAAAAAGAAAAGTTTTACTGTAATGGTCAGCCCCCTAAAGAAGTTCCCAGCCAGTTCCACCAATAATATTCTCGGGGGGCGTCTCCTGTTCACATGCGCATGCGCCTACCGTCAATGTAATGACACGCATATGCGTTTCAAGAAGGTTCCAATGTGCATGCGCCTAGCGTTCCACCAATTGTTCAGTATCTGCAGCACAGTACTGGAGAAGCCGCTCAGCCAATAATATTGCTTACAGGAGAATCGTTTGACTTTTGAATCGCGCCGATATTGATACTGTATTGTCAAAATAAAAAAAACACAGAAAATAATACGGAAACAATACTCACCATAGAATTTGCCATTCAGCTGGTGCCGGCGCTGGCGCTGGGCCACTGCCAGTCAAGTGTTCTTGATCATCCATGTCGATAGTTTGCAGCGGGACTAGTACACCTGTAGTGAGCTCATGAGGCTGGAAATTGCTTAGGTACATGCAAGCTTGATCGAAACTGCACGCAAAATCCGGCTCAGGCTTGCTGGATAGACAGCAAGGGTTGTCACTGACGGTGGGACCGTTATTGGAAGCCGGTGCTGGTGCTGGTGCATTGCTTGGCAGCGACTGTCGTTTCTTAGTTGGTTTTAACACGACCTTTTACCTTTTGCCGTCTGCATGATCATAGATACAGGAAAAAGCCGGTGATACACACCAATACCCTCCAACAAATTGTGGCTCAATACGATAAAAACAGGGATCGCTACATAACCTTTTCCTTATTGCACGCTTCCATGTATGAGGAGCTGGCGAAAATTTGTAAAAGTCATAGTTTTCGCTAAAATACTGATAAATTTGAACAACTGTTGACATCTTATCATCTGTTGCATTAATCGCGGCCCATATCAAATACGCGTAACTTCTGTCGGGTTTTTGGAAAACGGGCTGCACTTGAACACTCATGGCGACGGCTCTCTGGAGAATACTGTAACAGAAACTGGTCTTTGTCTTTATTTAATATGAAAAGCCTAAATTGATACATTTTTGCAACCTCTTCCTTCAGTCTCAAGGCCAATTTACAATAGCACACTGTGGTATCTTTTTTAAACGAAACACCTGCAAGTCGACACATTACTGAAGCGCATGAGCATTACAATTCATGCATATCTGCCATCTGGCGGACACGCGAAGAATTTCAACCTATTAAATCCGAACCATTCTCAATAAACACATCAACCGCTCGTCAACCGCGCATGACCCACGCATGACCCATGGCTGAGAACGCAAAATGAATGCGGCATGCTCTCGGTGAAGTGCGTTGCATTCCAGGAAAAAGCCAGGGAAAAACCGGCGATGTGTTAGAATAAGATGCGCCGCAGCAGTATGTGTATATATATATAATTGCATTATGAAGCCCCTGTACAAATGAATGGGTGAAGGGTGGGTATCGGGCCAGGGTAGCTTAACCCCTTAATACCTTTGCGGTTTTTATCCGATAAGGTGATTAAGGGGTTAATTGATATCTGAATGTAATTGCACTGTATTGGCTATGTATTTTGTTGGCAACGGAGGACAAGGATTTTGCTGGCGACGGGGGCTTCTATTTGATGAGGTCAGTAGAACTTTATTTATGTTATTATGCTAGTTAATGTGTTTAATAATGGGCAAATAATCTATTATCCATATCTGGATAATAGTTATTTGGCACATTATTGTACTGTACTGTATGTGTTGGGGGGGGGCGTGGATTGATGTATTTAATGTATAGGTCAGGTTTATTTTTTTTACATACAGGATTGGTTCCTTTGGTCTGCGAGAGAACTCTGTAGAATACCTGAGGTATCCTTGGGCTTCTCATGGGTACCAGGCTGCGTGGTCCATGGGGGACACCTACGGGGAAGAACCGGTAGCCACACATCTGTATGGGCACTGCGGACCCGTAGGGACCACCCGTGGGTCACCAGACCCCGTGGGAACCACACGAGGCCCCTCAGACACCTTTGGGTCTGACCCGGGGCTCCCAGACATCCTTGGGCCTACCGTGGGGACCCAATTGTGGCCCACGGTGACCCACGGAGACCACCTGGTGGGCCATGGTGCCTGGCGGGACCCACCAACAGGCCTCCAGAACCTGTGTGAAACAAGTTGCTGGTAACCTGTAGGTCTGTGAGGTGACCCCGCAGGCCCACCGGGGACTCACGTGGGCCTGGGGTATGAACCCTGTATGTAAAATAATAAATCATGTATTTTTGGGGGTGCACTGGGGGTGGGTCATGTATTTAATAAATAGAATGATGTTTATTGTGGGGCAGTTTATTGTTTTTATTGTGGGTACTGGGGGTGGGGGGAGGGGGTATTGGCCCCAAGGGTATGTGGGTAGGCCTCCCGGCTGGGTAGTGGGTGAGAGTGGTTAGGCCTCACGGGGTGGGGGGTTAGTGGGATAGCGTATGTAGGCCTCCCGAGTGGTGGGTGAGGGTGGGTTAACCCCTTAATGACTGTAGCGGTTAATAACCGCTATGGTGATTAAGGGGTTAGGGGACATTACATTGGATGTTTTTATTCTTGTGTGTGTTTTGCAGCATCGGAGGATGAAGATGAGGATGAAGACGGCCTTCATTGTGGGTGCCTGTAAAAGGTAAGTGTAATATATATTAACTGTATTTATTGTAATTTATATGTATTTAAAATGGGCAAATGCATTATTATCCATATGTGGATAATAGTAATTTTGCCCATTACTGTATTGTATGTGTTAGGGGGGTGCATTTAGTTATAAATATTGTTTATTATTTTTTGAGGCGCAACATTGTTACCGCAGGCCCGCGGGTACCCCGGGACTCCCGCTGGGACCCCGGGACACCCGCGTGACCCCCGGGCTCCCTCGGGGACCCCCGCGGGGTCAGCCGGGGACACCCGCCGGCCTGTTGTATGGGTTTTGCGCATGCAAAAATGAAAAGCAATAATTTTTTCTAAGTCCAACTTTTTTTGCGTCTACTCTGACCGGACGTGTTCTGATCAACGCAACTTTCGCTTACGCTAAGGTTGCGTTGCTTAGTGCATCCTGCTTAAGGGCAGAATTTAACGCAAACAGGGTTACGAACGATCAAAGTTGAACTTAGAAAAAATTCCTGAAAAAAGTCAGTTTTAGACGCAAAGTGCCTATTTGCATTGCTTAGTGCATCGGGTTGAGCGCAACATCATGTTCTAAGAGCACTTTGCGCTCTAAAAGTGACTTATCGGAGCTTAGTGCATGACCCCCATTGTAGCTGTTTGACAAAAAATTATTATATTCAAACTGAACAAAAATACAGACATTTGTAATAGATAACTGTATGATATTAATTGTTATCCAATTACAGAAGAAAAAAAAGTTATGCTGAGTTAATTTAAACGGAAAACTTTAACTGTAAATACTCATTATAATACTTATCTCATATGTCTACCACTAAAACCTATTCAATTGAACACGATGGAGATAAATTCAGAGCAATATGGGCATGTATATATGTTTGCAAAGGCAAACCATCTGATGTAAGAAAATAATGAACTTTAGCCTCTGACTAAGAATAAAAGCATCAACATGATGCTTGTTATAATAACATAACCGCATATTTGAGTGTTCAGAAGTTTAGTTTTGAAACAGTGGTATTTTAGCATTAAACATAACAGACATAAGCATGTATCCATAATAAATCAAAAACTATATATTGTAAACTAAACATCAATAATGAAAGAATCAGTATAGTCAGAATATCCTAACACCAGAGTTGGTAGTGGCTGAACAGAAAGCCGTATACTCAGAGAAAATGTTTAAATCCCATTCAGTATTTAATCCTTTTGTGATCATGGTATCTAAGGAAAAAATCCCATGTCCTTCTCTCTTATATAAAGTGTTAGTTCTGTCACCCCTCTGTGGTGATCCTGAAAGTGCTCAATGGCTATGCATTTGAAGTTAGTAAGAGACCCATCATGGCATTCACTAAAATGTTTGGATACTGGGTGTAAGAGATCTTTTTTGAGGATTAATCTCATGTGCTGCCTAATCCAGATCTTAAACATGTGGGTAGTTAGGCCAATGTATCTCTTATTACATCCACATTGTAACATGTAAATAACATCGATTGTAAGACTACTTTTATTTACTCACAATAATTTTTTATTTGATTCACAATTCTATCTTCAAACACAAGGCACTGCTATGGGCACCTCTTTTGCCCCCTCTTATGCTAATCTATTTATGGGTCTTTGGGAGTCTGTTCACATTTTCAGTAGTAATAATAAGTTTCGTCACAACATCATCTTTTATAAATGCTATATAGATGACTTAATTTTCATTTGGCATGATGACACTATTAGTTTGGACACTTTTTTCCACACCTTAAATAATAATGATATACATTTGAGGTTTACTTTTGAGACTAATAGGTGGGAGGTGGCTACTGGACTGACGTCATGACGTCATGACGTCATGACGTTTACATGCCGAGTAGAGGGTGAGAGGCACTGAATAGTGCCGGTTTGTTAGCGAGCTCACATTAAGGTGTCTGATTGTTATACACTGCACTAGAGGCTGTCATTTATATTATTTATCTCAGATTGAGCTAGCCTTAGCGAATACTGCCTCTTTATCCATGACGATGGCCTCAGAAGCTTAGCGATCATTGCTGCAATGGGTGGCTAATACAGTGTACTGTATGTATGATTATTTCCATCTGTGTGCTACATTGTATCTCACCAGTAGCTGATTGTATCCAGTGCATTGGATACGCTTGCGAACCCACCCTCTATAAACATATGTCTGGACTCTCACCAAAGTATCTTCTATGCCATTCATTCTCCGCTGTGTGTTAACAATGCATATTAACTAGTGGGCTATAACTTGATACGGACCTGATCCCTGCCCCAGAGCCATTCAACACATTTTGTGGGTTCTTATGGGTTCTTATGCATGTTGTTCACTTGAAGTACCTCTGTATTTGTATCTAACAGCAGATTTATTAATTTTGCTGTCAGCTTTTCTTTGGCATGCTGTATACCCCTACGTGGGCTTTGATACTGGTAATATTGACTACACTATCTGACATTATTTTGTCTGTACTATCTGTGCATGAGTGAGTTCATTTTCATATGCTATTCATTAGTTAATCAATTCCATGGTCAGTCCTTTGTTACCTGTTTTTGACTATACAGGCTTTTTAACCATTTTATTGCTGTACTAGGGGGTTGTTTCTCACTATTTGTGAGTCACTTTTCTTTTAATAAGCAGTCTGGTTCTATCCTTCCCCCCTATGTCTCAGTTTTAGTATTGAGCACTTTAGCCTGTTTTTCATGTTGTGTCACCAATGCTAGTTGTTTATTACGTTTATATTTCACCATTTATTTTATACGAGAGTAATAAAGCATTATGTTTTCATTTATTCATCATTACATTTCAATTACAACGAGTGCTGTCAAAAGGGTGTCTTTGTTTCCTAGTTTAGAATTTTGAGACTAATACACAGTTTATCAATTATCTTGATGTGACGCTCCATGCTGACCCTAACAATGTAATTCAAACGGATATATACAAAAAACTCACTCCAGGAACTCCTTCCTACATGCCAGGAGTAGTCATCCTAGATCCCTTATTCGTGGGATCCCTAAGGGGCAGTTTTTGCAATATAAGAAATTATGTTCAAAGTAATCCTCTTTTCTTGAACAATCCAAGGATCTCAGTCCAAGATTCCTTTCAAGGGGGTACAGTCAGGATAATGTACAGGGTGCATTTCAAAATGCACAAACTATGGACATGTTCAAATTTGGTTCAAAGGCCTTCAGCAAGGGTCCGTTATTTATCACTAAATTTAACAGACAGGCTAATCAGATTTGTGCGATTATTCATAAACACTGGGATGTATTCAAACTAGATCCAGATTTACATCAAGTAATACAAGGTAGTCCAAGATTTGCTTATAAAAAAGCTGTCACATTAACCTTTTCCTTATCTAGGAGTTTGTTTCAATCCTCTTCCACCAAACCTATACGAAGCATACCAACAGGATTTCACAAATGTGGATACTGTAAATGGTGTCAGTATACCAAACCTATTAAAAACAAATACACCATTTACCCTAAGAGTAGACAAAAAATTAGGTATTTTATTAACTGCAATACCAGTTTTGTTGTCTATGTCATTTCTTGTGGGTGTAATAAAAAATAAGTCGGCAGAACCATTTGACTGCAAAAGGTCAGAATTGCCAAACATGTGAGATTAATTATCAAGAAAGATATTCTACACCCAGTATCGAGACACTTTATAGAATGCCCACAAGGAGGTTTGGATAATTTTCTATTTTCTGGTCTGGAACATATACCACTACATGCTAGGGGTGGGGATCGACTCAATCATTTAAACAAAAGAGAAATGCATTGGATTATTGCATTAGATACTCTCTCCCCTAGAGTGATAAATGGAGAGTGGGAACTCAAGCATTTTTTTGACTGATTGAGTCTTTACACCCTTATTCATCTCTTGCATTCTTTGTCCCCACAGGTGATGGTTAGAAGTTTATTTACAGTCATTTACAATTCATGAATATCTGCCACCTTGCGGATTCGCGAAGAATTGCACCCAATTAAATCCGAACCATTATCATTAAACATATCAACCGT
The DNA here is from genome assembly GCF_040206685.1 of Ascaphus truei. Classification (NCBI taxonomy): domain Eukaryota; kingdom Metazoa; phylum Chordata; class Amphibia; order Anura; family Ascaphidae; genus Ascaphus; species Ascaphus truei. The sequence continues at coordinate 212,806,645 of NC_134484.1, read as the reverse complement.
GGGTGACGTCTGGCAAAAAATTGCGGCATGAATAAGGCATGAATGTGGCATGAATGTGGCATGAACGCCGTGAAGCGTGTGGAATTCTGAAAATGCAACCGCAAAATAACCGAGAAGTGTTCAAATAAAAGCTGGCGCGGCTGTATGGATGTGTATATAAGTAACTGAATAACATGATGTTAATAAAATATATACTATTGATTGCCTTATAGACAAATAAATGAGATAAATAATAAATGAAAATAACTAAACAATGAGTATTAAAATGAATAATAATAAATAAATACATATCTATTGATACATGAATGTCAGTAAATATTTGATGTAACAATGAGTGCCACTGAAGACCTCAAAAAGTGGTCCATTGTGAATTGACATTGGTACTGAAGAAGTTACAATACTGTATCAATTTAGGCGTTTCATATTAAAAACTCAATGCACAGTGTCTGGTGTTCTATTGTTCAGAGAGTTCCGAGATGAGTACACCGCCACAGCACGTGTTAAAAAAGCCTGACATAACGTACGCTTATTTAATATGTCCGCAATTAATGGAGCAGATGGTCAAATGTATCAATATTTTATCGAAAATTATGACTTTTACAAATTTTCACCAGATGCTCGTGTGTGAAAGCGTGCAATAAGGAAAAAGTTATGTATAGATCCGTGGTTTTTTCGTATTGATCCTGCACCCGGAGTTAGAGGAGGGTATTGGTGTGTTGCGCCAGATTTTTCTAGTATCTTTGATCATGGAGACTTCAAAAGGTGAAAAGTCATGGTAAAACCAACTAACAATCATCTGTCTCAGGCCAGCAATGGAACAGCACCATCGCAGGCGCCAGCACCACCACCGGCTTCCAGTAACGTTCCGACCATCAGTGAAAACCTGGTGACCGACAACCCTTGCTATTTGTCCCCGCCTGGATACCTGCAGCCTGAGCAAGATTTCACATACAGATACCAGCAAGTTTGCATGTACCAAAAAGATTTCCAGCTTCATCAGCTGTCAATTAAAGGTGTAGCATGTCCGCTGTCACCTGTCAACTACGTGTATAATAAAGAATACGGGACTGGTATCAGTGGCACGGCGCCAACCGATTGACAAAGTCTATGGTGAATACAGCTGCCGTATTTTATTATTTTTTTAAAATATCAATATCAATGCACAGTCAAGCGATTCTCCTGTAATCAATCGCTTTGCTTATGGTTATTTAGTTCTATTATTTTAGTCACAATTCGTGAAAATGTAGTCCAGCAATATCATTGGCTGAGCAGCTTCTACAGTAGATACTGAACAATTAGTGGACAGCTAGGCGCATGCGCCTACTGTATGTCTCATTGGAACCTTGTTGAAACGCATATGCGGGTCATCACATTTAGGCGCATGCGTGTATGTAAACAAGAGACGCCCCCGAAAAAATTATTGTGGGGACTGACCAAGGGGACTGTGGGGACTGACTGTGGGAACTTCTTTATAGGACTGACTAGGTTATGGAGTAAGTTAAAACATTTATTTATAAATGCAATTTAAAAGAATCAACATTTTTTTATTGGAGTACAGTAAGTAAAAACATTTACAGGTGCATGGTGTACAGTAAGTTAAAACATTTATTTATGGAGGAGCATGCGTGACAGTGGAGTGGATGGAAGCTTGACTTAAAAGCTCTGTCCCTACCGACGCATTTTTGGAAAAAATTAGCCAGATCTGCACAGAAAACGAACTTTTTCTCAAGCACAACTGTTGTCGGAAACACTAGAGATGCCGACACAAACGAGGCAGAAGAGAAAAAAACCCTACTGACAGACTTTTATGCTAAGTCGGGGAAGTCACGGGTGGGAAGCCAGGAACCCCAAGATGCCGGATCAGGCTCTGAAAGCGAGCACTCACAGTGGAGTGATGCCCCCAGGGATACAACCTCAACCACCAAAGAGCATATCAGAGAATTATGTGGCCAAATGAAGGCTTTCTTTAAAAGGGAACTTTGGGAAATGAGGAAAGAGGTGGATGGGCTGGGAGAAAGGACACGTAGTGGAAAACAAAATGGATGAAACTATCAAATCCCTGCAAAAAAAATGTCAAGACCTTGACCCTACTCAGCACAAAAGTGAAGGAAATGGGGGACAAATTAGAAGACATGGAGAACAGGGAGAGAAGGAATAACTTGCTGTTTAGAAGGGTTCCGGAATCAATAACAGACGCCGACGATTTCGTGTCACAATGGCTGGAGCAATTATTCCCTGACAAGCCTGAAAATGAGAGGTATCTGGATAGATGTCATCGGGCACTGTGTGCCAAACCTCAACCCTCTGACCCCCCACGAGACAACATCCTAAGATTTCATTATTACAAAACAAAAGAGATGGTCTCCCAGATCGCAAGGGCTGCTAAAAATCTGGTATATGACAATTTCAGGTCTTCCAGGACCTGGCACCCACTACCCTGGCAAGAAGAAAGAGCTTCCAACCAATCACCAGGGCTCTGAGAGAGAAGGACATAAAATATCGCTGGCTCTTCCCATTTGGATTATTCGTCCTCAGGAATGGGGTTCCACATACCTTCAGAATAATTGAGGAGGGAGAAGCGTTCCTGCAGCAGCTGAACAAAGTCCCCGTCCCCCTGAGTCCTTCTTAGCACTCACCCGATGAAGAACCAGTCCCCTCGACGTCCTGGAACCGAGTTGGAGCCTTCCCGAAAGAAAGAAGAGAAAACTGACTGTGACTGGCCACAGACACGTTTTCAATTAAGGGCCTAAAGGAGCTGTGTCTGCCGCCATGCCTCGGTTGCTGTCCCATTGATAGCCTATGGTGGAGCGCCATCTAGAGGCAGATGGTGGGAAGAGAAGCAGTCATGCTTTAGCCTTCAAGGAAAGAAGCTGAAGGGCGATACCTAGTGACAGTTAATTAAAAGCGGGAAAAAACTCAGTCCTCTGTAAAGTTAACAGAGGGGCCAAGTTTGACACATTCAGGGGAAGAAGAAGGAGGGGGGTTTTGGTGGGAGAAGGGGGGATGGAAGAGAGAGGAGGGGGATGGAGGAGAGGGGAGTGGGGATGGAGGAGAGGGGAGGGGGGATGGAGGGGACAGGAGAGGAAGGATTAGCAAGGTGACAAGCAGGAAGCAGGAATGAAGGGAGGTTTCAGTTAGGGGCAAGAAGGTGAAAAAGGAAGAGAGGCAGCAGTCGGAGGCATGGGAAGGTCTGAGCCTGAGAGATATAGTGAGACAGGCAGTTAAGCCCACAAAGGTTCTAGTTAATTAGGAATAGTAGATAAAAGTTTAGGTTTCAGAAATAGTAGTAGATTAAAAGTTTGTTGGGGGGTGTAAGAGGACATGTGCAGAGGTATGCAACGGAGACTTTGGAAGCAATTGGTTTGGCAATGGCTGGGGCACCAAGTCGTAGGAACCTAGATTGTAGCAAGTCAGGTCCACATTGGCTGCTTAGTTTTAGTTTGAGGAGCGCTTGTGTAATCTCCTCTTCAGATTCTGGGCCAAAATGAAAACTGTGGGCAGTGTTGGGAAGGGGTGGGGCTATATGGGCACTCCCAGGACGAGATTCAGGTTTGTGGTTTGGGCTGCATTTCACTAATAAGTTAGTGGCACACCCCACAAAGTAATCATTGAATGCATTTGCAATGTCAGTGGGGTTTGTCAGAGTAATATCCCCCTTAGTGATATTACTTGGTTGTTGATGGTTAGGAGGCTGGAATATATTGTTGATAACCTTCCAGAAGTTAGCTGCGTTTGATGTATTTTGGTGGAGATTGTCAGAGTAATATCGTGCTTTTGCGTGCCTTGTTTGCCTTGTGCACATGTTCCGCAGGCATCTGTAGTGATTGAGATCCTTGGTAGTGCCAGTTGATTTGTAGCTTTTCCACAAGGTATCCCTGAGCTGGCAGAGTGCAATAAGGTCAGTTGTAACACATGGAATATGGGCCCACCGTACCCTAATTTTGCGTAGTGGAGCATGGATATCGCAGAGTTTTAAGAACTCGGATTGGAAATAGTCGAGCGCAGAATCAGGGTCGGGAATTAAATTGATTCTGTGCCATGGACAGATGGGGGTCCACCTCCGCGGTCTGTATGGGCTCCACATCATGCCGCACGGTTTTACACCGGGGGCTTGATGTGGACCCAGGCATGTCCAGTGACTGGTTTACACCGGACCCAGGGACGACAGCTGGGTCGTCTTATGGAACTGGACCAGTGCCTTGGGCAAGGGAGAGGAGCTGGAGCATAGCTGACCCAGCTCCCCTTCTTTTATTGTGGTGTGTTGTCAGTTCTAATTCTTATTTTTTTTTTCCCCACTCCCAACCTATCCTTCCCCCCCCCCCCCTCCCACTGTGTCGGATTTCTCTTCCTGAGAGGTCCAAGCGTTGTGAACCAAAGGAGAACACCGACAGATGGAATCCAAACATCAGCTATCGAGGGCTGTAAGTCAACACACACATGGCAGTTAAATTGATTTCCCATAATGTTAAGGGTCTGAACAGCCCGAATAAGCGAAAAGTGGCTATGTCTGATTATAAAAAGAGAAAGGCAGACATAGTCATGTTACAAGAAACGCACTTTAATAAAAAGAATGCGCCAGCGTTTTTCGATAAGCAATTCCGACAAGTACACATACTGCACCGACACACTTTATTCGAGCAAATACCCGGTATGTACCTGGCAGATACCTGGAATGCGCCACTCCTCACCTCTGACAAGCCCCGTTGCATTTGCCTTCCCAGCCTGGGTTCATGCCTGGCTGATGGGCGGCTGATCTGTTAAATGATAATGATTAGGATTTAATAGGCTGCAATGCTTCGCGTGTCTACCAGATGGCATAAATTCATGAATTATAATGCAGTATATATATATATACTGTGCAGTATTGCAGCCAGCGGGAATAAAATGCTTCAATCCCTGCTTGGAAAATAACTCAATGCACTCGGGCAGAAAACAGTCACAAACCTCAATACACCCGGGTATACCCGAATTCGTGGGACTAGCCAAGCTCGAATAAAGTGTGTCGCCAGTGTAGCCTCAGCCTTAGGGAAAAAGAAAGGAGTAGCGATCTCATACATAATAGATTCCCCTTTACAGTCGAAGAGACAAAAAAAGACAAAAATTGAAGGTTTATAATCATAGTGGGTAAGATACAGGAACAATATTTAAAACTAGCCACAAAATATGCCCTGTGTGAGAATGACCCAGATTTCTTCACAAAGTTTTTTGGGGTATTGCACAGGACAGCAAAAGGAAACATTATCCTAGTGCGAGACTGTAATATGGTCCTTGATGCAAGAGTAGACAGCTCTAAAATAGGGAAGAAGACCCATAGCAGAACGCTTAAGGATTTAAAGCTTGGGCTTCAAACCAATCAACTTGTAGATATATGGAGGAAGCAGCATCCTGGGCAGAGAGCTTACTCTTTCTTCTCACACCCCCACAGTACATACAGCAGAATCGACTACTTCTTTGTCTCTAGTAGAATGGTGTAGAGGGAGAGAGGGGTGGTCTGGTATTAAAGGGGTTGCACTCGATATGGTCACCGCCTGACCTCACCAGGGAGGCAAGGGGTTAACTGGACTGCGGTCCAGGAATGTGGTTTAAACCTTGCCATTACATGTAAATGTGTGTTTCCCTGTTCCAATGTAGTATCATCATGTCTGTGTCTGCACCACACAAACACTGGGATCCATCCGGGAGGGCAAGGGTTAATAGTTGATTAGTGATTATAGCCCTTTGTGTAATTTTCCCGCCTTTACAGGCACCATTTTGCAGAGTCCCATAGGCTGCCATTAGAGCTCCATGCGTTTCAATGGCGGATCTAGCTGTTGTGGACCTGTTTCCCTCGAAGACCAGCAGGTGGCGTCCGAGAGGAGGAGCGGCGGTTTCCCATTGTAAGTCAATGGGCTCATTGACTTCAATGGAGATTCCTCGATGGTGCTTTCCAGGAACGAGTTGGCAGCCGTCCAAACCGCAAAACCGCAAAGCGGATACTTTTTCTGAAAAAGAGCTTTCATCACTGATTAGTCAAGTTCAACGACAAGTGGCGTGGAAATCTTAGGTTCTAGGGCACCCAGAAATAAAATTATTTTTGCCCCTAGCTCCTAGGCCTCCCCTCACCTGACCACCACCGGGTCCAAGAGTCCAGGACCCCCAGAAAGGGTCGTGCTGATGGAGCGGGTCGCACAATAGGTTTCAATGGCGGCGGCAGAAGCAGCAAGAGAAAACGGCTAAGTCCGAAACCCTGCAAATCATAAGTCCATATCTCCGGGTCTGGAGGGTCCAGAGGGCTGTGGTTTGTGGTGCCTGTAGGCACTATTCCGGCATCACCACAGAACCATTCCCGACCCTATCTGACAACCCCACAGAGTATGGACCACCATAAAGGTTTGTGAATTTTACCCATAGGCTTCAATGGCGGCTGTCCCCCCATTGACCGGCCATGGCGGAGAAGCCCCATAGACTCCAACGATGGCGGATTCCTCGTTGTAAGTCTATGGCGGTAGACTCCCATAGCCGCCAATGGCGGAGATTCCCCGTTGAAAGCCTATGGCGGCGGAGCCCGTTGTTTCAATGGGGATTTAGTGAAAAACTGAGATTTCTTTTTAGCGGAGTTTTTTATAATAAAATATGAAACGGTTTATGTGAGATTTGAATATCTCCGGTTCCGAAGGTCGCAGTGGGTTGAAACTTGGACCCTGTAGTGTACCACTTCCAGCATTAAGGTCTGGAAAGTGTGGACCCGCTGGACCTAACAGAACCGGTTCTTTTAATAGGTGTGTAAATTCAGAACCATACTATATTTCAAAGCGGGGGCAAATGCCCGCGAAGATTCCTGCCTACTAAGGAATGCAAATGGCCAGGGGAAAGACCAAATGTCTAGGAAACAGGCACCAGATCAAAGACTCAGCCACTCCAACTGTTTACAGGAGGGCAGAAAGGAGTGAAGCTGGAGTGGTTTGTGAGTGTCTTAACTCAAACTTATAAACAAAGCAAATCTTGCCAGATATTCCATCTGGTAGACTAGTCGGCGCCCCTGATTTAGATGTGGGGCTACAGAAATGAGAATCTCAGGGCCTCAGGACGCATGTGCCAACTAGTTGGGGGGCATGGGTTAAACTGTGTTCCCACGTTAGAGATTGGGTACAGATAATTGATCTCCAATAGCCTGTACTCAATGTTAAGAATAGGGTTACAAAGATATATAAACTGTTGTCAACCCTATAGTACTTGTCTTCTATTACATCTTGATTGTTACCTGATAGCTGGAGAATTGCTATTTGATACTTCTTCATTTCCCAACCCCAAAGTAAGTGTTACATTCTTGTCTGTTAAATTGTACTATATTGCTGTGTTCACCTTTTTCAAGGAATAAACTACATTTTATTTATATCTAAGCCTCGTTTAGTTCAACCCAGTTATTTTTGGTGTATTATTATAGCCTGTCTCAAAGTTACCGTCACAGGCTTATAATAAAACTGGTGGCAGCGGCGGGACTGAACTGAACCTATATTACAGTGTTCTGCGGGACTCTGTCATATAATGGGAACTCGAGAGTAATTGCGAGTTCCTGGGACTAAACATATTGAACACACAGTAGTGCAACAGTTAACGCAAGTTGTATCACCACCTCACTGCTACGTCTTAACCTTTACCAGCCGTGAACCATGAGCGAAGCTGAAGGCTCATCCCACCTGAGGACTCGAACTCAGTTGCGGGACAAGTGCCGGGAATATGGACTTGACTGGGAGGACCAAGAGGTCGCACGGATGAAAGAGGCGATCAGAGATCATGAAGCCTGGCTTGCAGAGCCTCAGGATGCGGCTCAGCTTGCCCTTATACCGCTGCCCGGAGATCAGGGAAGGAACCCAGTGCCGGGGCGGCAGAATCCCGGGGAGGGGACAAGCGCACCTCCCGGGGGCACTGCAGCAGGAGGGGCACTGGTTGCTGCGGCTACCAGTCCGTTCACCCCTGAAATGCAGGCATTGATTACTGCGTGGGGTGACAGAGGGACACCAGAAGAGCGGCGGCAGTTTATCACTATGGCAGTGAACAGACCCGCTTATTGCCCCACTGTCCAGCGCGACAAGGATACTCTCAAACTGGACCATCACAGTCTCACCAAGTACATGGAAGGCACTGATCAGATTGACAGTTTCTTGAAGAACTTTGAAACACAGTGCCGGCGGTACAAAGTACTACCCCAGCACCGGGTCACACGCTTGGACCCCTTGCTGTCCAGCTTGGCGAAGCAGACAATGATGGCGCTTCCAGAGGAGTATGCTAATGACTATGATCACCTGAAAGAGCTATTGTTATTCCAATACGGTTTTACCCCTGAAGCTTACTGGGGTAAATTCCGGCTGGAGGAGAGACAGTCCCAAGAGACCTATGTGACCTACGTGACCCGCATGGCTTTGCACGGTATACAATGGGTGGAGGGCTATGGGGCACAGACATACCATCGCCTGCTAGATCTCATCTTCCAGGAGCAGCTCATGCAGCAGTGCCCGCCGGCGGTGAGGGCTTGAGTGTATGACAAAAAGCCCAAGACTTACCAGGAGGCAGCCAGGCTCGCAGATGCTTATGTGGCCAGCCGAGCGCTGATGCCCGCCAAGGCAACAGCCAAGGTGGCGGTGGCAGTCCCATCCAAAAAGACTGCCAGTACTCCCCAATGGACTCAGAAACCGCCCGCAGGCGGCAGTCCACCGAAGGCGGGAGAGCTCCGGCACGAGCGCCGGTGCTACAATTGTAACCGCACTGGTCACCTGAGACCAGATTGCCCGGAACCACGGCACCCCAGCGGACCCCCTCAGGGGCAACGTACCCCAGCTGCAAAGCCGGTAGCCCGCATGTGGGTGGCTTCCACCAAGGACACCGGACCAGTCATGGAAACAACTGCAAGCGAGACGTCCCATGCAACGCCTGTCCCGGTTTCATCGGTGCCTACAGCCAGGAGCGGAGCACAGATCAGCACAACCCTGCAGCAGACGGATGGCCGGAGCAGACATCTCACCCCGGTCACAGTCGGTAGCCGGCAAGCAGTCGGCTTGCTGGATTCAGGGGCTGCAGTGACCCTGGTCCGACCTGATATGGTCCAGCCAGAAGAATTGCTCCAAGGACCTGGGATGCAGATCACTGTGGCCGATGGAGAACCACGTTTCCTGCAAATTGCCAGGATCTTTTTGGATTGGGGGGAGGGACAGGGTGTGCGGGAGGTGGGGTTTTTACCCGGTTTGGATGTTGAGGTCCTTCTTGGCAACGATCTGGGACCGATGACATGCACCTACGACCAGGTGTCCAGACCCGCTGCGGTGGCCAGAATTAGGAGCCCAGTTTAGGGAGGCAGTGAAGGCAGACCCTACCCTGGCCGGCATGAGACTTCGGGCGTCCGAGTCTCAGGCAGGGGAGGGCACAGAACGCTGCCTATGGCATAGGGGACTCCTGTACAGAGAATAAGGGAACCCAAGGATAGAGGAGGGATTGATTGGTAAGCGACAGCTAGTAGTGCCCCAGGGGTACCGGCAGCAACTGTTATGGGTAGCTCACTCTATTCCATTAGTGGGACATCAGGGGGTCAACAGAACGCGAGCCCGGTTATTACAGCGTTACTACTGGCCGGTAGTGAGCAGTTTCTTCCGCTCTTGTGATGCCTTCCGGCGAGTGGGTAAGGCGGGCGACCGTGTGAAGGTACCACTGAAACCCCTACGGGTAGTAGGGGAACCCTTCCAGAAAGTAGCGATGGACCTTGTAGGACCCCTTATGATTCCTAGCAGGTCAGGCAAGCGCTACATCCTCACGGTGGTGGATTTTGCCACCCGGTACCCTGAGGCGGTAGCGCTTGGCACCATAGATGCAAAGACAGTGGCAGCAGCCTTGCTGAACATTTTTTCTAGGGTAGGTTTCCCTAGTGAGATCCTAACCGATCAGGGGTCGCAGTTCATGAGTGAACTGTTACATTGTCTCTGGGATGCATGCGGTGTACAGGACCGGCGCACTACCCCTTACCATCCCAAGACAAACGGATTATGTGAGAGGTTTAATGGTACCCTGAAGCAGATGCTTCGGACATTTATAGAGGCGGAGGGGAAAGACTGGGAGATTCATTTACAGCACTTGCTGTTTGCCTACCGAGAGGTACCGCAGGAATCTACCGGCTTCTCACCCTTCGAGCTACTATATGGCCGCAGGGTACGTGGACCTCTGGACCTATTCCATGAGGGATGGGAAGGGGAGGCTACTGCTACTGATGCTTCAGTGATCCAGTATGTAGTAGATCTCAGAGACCGGTTAGAGATGCTCATGGGGGTGGCCCAGGACCACCTCAGGGCCGCTCAGACCAAGCAAAAGCAATGGTATGACCGGAATGCCCGTAGCAGAGAATTCATCCCAGGACAGCAGGTGCTTGTTCTCAAACCCACTCGGGAGAACAAGCTGATGGCTGCCTGGTCGGGACCGTACCCGGTCATCTGAAATGTGAATGAGTACAACTACATGTAGAGCCTGAGAGGCATAAGACATATCACGTTAATATGCTGAAGGAATACAGGGCACCGAGTATGGGAGCAGTGATGGCCATTTGTAGCCCACTGCTGGAGGATCCGGCGAGCAATGCTCTGCCTGATCTCCTAGGGGAGGCTAGGCAGGGAAACACTGTGGAACAGGTGGAGATAGGGGCACAGTTTAGTGCTGTTACGCCGGTGCTTCCCGCAGACCAGACCCGTCCCCTGAGCTGAAGGGGGAAGTGGTAATACACGCACCCGCAGCAAAGGGAGCGTGTCCGGAGTGTGGTATGAAGTGTTTGCCAGGCCAGGTGTAGTAAGGTAGACAATACTTGCCGGTACCGGTTGTAGAGATAGAGTGATGAATGCCTTGCCGAGGTCAGGGAGTGGAGAGTGAGATAGGTCGTAGTCCAAGCCGTGTTCAAGGGGTTACCAGAGTGAGCGTTGTCCAAGGGGTGCTGAGATCGAGAGCCAGAGGGGGTAGTCGTACAAGCTGCATCAGAACCTGTGAAAACACTGAGAGAATCCAGAAGTACTTCCATACAGAGCCTATGTCGAGCGACGAGTGATGGGAAGCACAGGCATAATAAAGCTGGGCAGGCCAATGGGAAAAGGTGGCAGGCCTGGAGGACTGCAAGGAGTCTTCCCTGATAGGAGGGAGGTGTTACAGCCCAGCTGAGTGTAATCCTTGATTTGCATGGAACTGTATGATGCTTGGGGGCGACGCCTCACTGCAGGAGCAGTGGTTAAAAGTGCTCTGTTAGGCGTGTGCTCTGTAAGCTGGGAATGCATGCACATAACGTCTGGGGCTGGCGTGCGTGTAGGTGTGCGTGCAGGAGGGCGTGGGCGCGCCCAGCGCTGAGCAGAGGAATCGCCGAGGGGAGTGATCCCGTGATACCAAATCCCTGGTTTGTAACTGGGCGCCGAACGACGACAATGATCGGCCTGTAGTTTCGATCTGCGGGAGGAGTTGAGAAGGGTAGACTGAATCCTGGACCATGCGGTTTGGAGGGAAGAAATGCGTTCATCTACGGCTGGTACTCCAGAAGGAATGTTGGGGATGGGAAGACAGGGAGGGTGGAACCCATAATTTATAAAGAAGGGTGACTCCCGGGTGGACTCGTTTTTTGCAGAATTGATGGCATACTCTGCCCAAGAGAGGAGTTGAGCCCAAGCATCCTGGAAATCGGATATAAAACATCTCAGGTACTTCTACAGGGATTGATTGATTGTCTCCGTTTGTCCATTGGACTGAGGATGATAGGCGGAAGAGAAGGAAGAAGAGATGCCCAATCTTTTCGTGAAAGCTCTCCAAAATTTGGATACGAACTGAGAACCTCTGTCAGAAACAATGGACGAAGGGATCCCATGAATCCGGAAAATCTGCTCCGTAAAGATATCAGCAAGGGCGGGGGAGGTGGGTAATCCTTTAAGTGGAATGAAATGGGACATCTTCGAGAACCTGTCCACGACCACCGTGTTCATTCCTCTGGACTTGGGCAACTCCACGATGAAGTCCATAGAAATGTGGGACCAGGGGCGGTCGGGAACTGGAAGGGGTAACAGAAAACCCTGAGGCTTTTAACGGAGAGTCTTGCTTTGAGCGCACGTGGGGCATGCGCGGGTAAACTCCAGAATATCTTGAGACATCCTTGGCCACCAGAAATTCAGACCAATGAGATCAGTAGTCTTCTTAAAACCTGGATGACCTGCAGATTTAGAGGAATGACCCCAAGACAGGACCTCTGGAACAAATTTGGATGGAACATAGAGTTTGTTGTTGGGAACGACCAAGTCCTTGGAATGCGTCTCTGGGAGTGCAAAATCTTTGCAAGATACTTGAACATAGACGTGGCGAGAATCCTCTCATGTGGAAGGATAGTCTCCAACGACTCTGGCCTCTCTTCAGAAGAATGTATTCGGGAGAGTGCGTCTGCCTTTACGTTCTTGGTCCCGGGGATACAGGACAGGTGAAAATCGAATCGAAAAAAAACAGAGCCCAACGAGCCTGTCGTGGACCAAGGCGTCGAGCGTTCTCTATGTAAAGAAGGTTCTTGGGGTCCGTGAGAATAGTAAATGGCTCTTTTGACCCCTCGAGCAGGTGTCTCCACTCTTGAAGAGCCATCTTCACGGCCAGAAGTTCCCTGTTACCCACGTCATAATTCCTCTCGGCAGACGAGAATTTCCTGTAAAAATATGCACAGGGATGTAACTTATCTTGGGGCATGGGTCTCTGGGAAAGAACGGCACCAGCACCGCAATCAGAAGCGTCGACCTCCAGGATGAAGGGAAGTTCGATGTTGAGATGACGGAGAATAGGTGCGGATATAAAGGCTTCCTTGAGTGTCTCGAAGGCGGAGATGGCCTCGGATGACCAAGCAGAAGGATCAGCTCCTTTTTTGGTGAGCACAGTGAGGGGTGCCACAATGGTGGAAAAACTCCGTATAAACTTACGATAGTAATTAGCGAACCCTAAAAAAGGTTGTATGGCCTTGAGAGTTGGGTCTTGGCCATTCAGTGACTGCTTGAAGTTTACCGGAGTCCATCATAAACCCCTCATCGGAAATGTTATACCCCAGGAACGGAGTAGAGGTCGTATGAAAGGTGCACTTCTCCAGTTTGGTGTACAAATGGTGTTTACGGAGACGGGAAAGGACGTAGGAGGTGTGGCGTATTTGGTCCTGGAGATCTTTGGAAAAAATCAGGATATCATCCAAGTATACAATAACAAAAATATTGAGTACCTTACGAAAGACGTCGTTGATGAAATCCTGGAAGACAGCGGGAGCATTACATAAGCCGAAAGGCATTACCAGATATTCGTAGTGTCCACTAGGCGTGTTGAAGGCCGTCTTCCATTCATCCCCCTTCCTGATGCGCACCAGGTTATAGGCACCACGCAGATCCAATTTGGAAAAAATCTTGGCCCCCTGTAATTTATCGAACAGTTCGGTAATAAGGGGAAGGGGGTAACGATTTTTAATAGTTATCTGGTTTAAACCCCTGTAGTCGATGCAAGGCCTCAACGACCCGTCCTTTTTCTTGACGAAGAAAAACCCAGCCCCTGCTGGGGAATTGGAGTGACGAATAAAGCCTTTCTTGAGATTCTCCTGAATATATTCATCCATAGCGTGAGATTCTGGTAACGACAAGGGGTAGGTCTTGGACTTGGGTAGGGAGTAACCAGGAACTAGATCTATTGGACAATCGTAAGTCCTGTGTGGCGGCAAGAGGTCTGACTGTACCTTATTGAAAACATCCTGGAATTGATGGTAAACGGAAGGTAGAATAACTTCGGGAACAGAGGTATTGGCCAGCAGTTGATGAGTCTCGCCTGACCACGACCTCCAGGAAATGGGAGCGGAGGCAGTCCAGTCAATGAGAGGATTGTTAAGCTGTAGCCAAGGAAGACCAAGGGTGATGGGTATCCCAGGAGCGTGAATGGCATCGAGAACTAAGGTCTCCTTGTGCAGATGTGAAGACAGAAGCAAGGGAGCTGTCTCTACACTGGCGACCAACTTTATTTTTACTTAGCTAGCTCCGCGAATTTCAGAGGACCCCGGTGATGTGCGGTTTTGTGTCATTTTCTCCCGGGGTATATAGCGTTATATTTGCGGCTGTGATTTAAGCATTTTATTCCCGCTGGCTGCAATACTGCAATACCGTGTAAAAATGCATGGGGCGTTTGCGAGCTGTTGTCTTTAAAGCCGTCCCCTATAACCCCTAACATACAGTACTGTACATTTTTATTCATAGTGCACATGTACAGGGGGTCTCCGGAGCTGAACCGCATTGGTGTGAGTTTAGGACTTGCGCGGGGGTTGCGGGTGCACTTAACCCCTTCACGACCGTAGCAGTTAATACCGCTACAGTCATGAAGGGGTTAAGCCCTCCCGCTACACCCCGCAAGCCCTAAACAACCACCGTTGCGCTAATACCCCCTTCACCCACCACCACTACCCACAATAAAAAAAAACTCACACACAGAAGCCGCCAAAAAATAAATAAATAAATCTAAATAAATAAATGACTATAAATAAATACATTTGAAGTACATTTTTATTTATAGTGTAGATGTGCAGGGGGTCTCCAGAGCTGAACCGCGTTGGTTTCAGGTCGGGGGACCCCCTGCTTCCCGAGATACAGCCCCTTTATGAGGTGCCGGTATCCCTCTGTGTTTAAAGGTCCCGATCACGCGACCGCGGCCTGTAAACCAAGCAGAGGGATACCGGCACCCCCTAAAGGGGCCTGTATCTCGGGGAGCAGGGGGTCCCCGGACCTAAAACCACAGCGGTTCTGCTCCGGAGACCCTCTGCACATCTACACTGTGAATAAAAAACATATATAAATAAAAACTCATTCCTTACCTTAGCGGCTATGTGCTATGGTAACGAAGCAGCATTTCTGTATTTTAATAATATTGTACAGTGAGCAGGGGGTTCCCTGAGCCAGAAATTAATGCTCAGGGACCGCTTGCTCCTGCACAATATTATTAAAAATACAGAAATGCTGCTTCATTACCATAGCGTATAGCCGCTAAGGCAATGAAGGGGTTAACTCACCGTGCCCCCTTTATTGTGGGTAGCGGGGGTGGGTGAGGGGGGTATTTGGCACTTGGTGTGAGTTTAGGACTTGCGGGGGGGTTGCGGGTGCACTTAACCCCTTCACGACCGTAGCAGTTAATACCGCTACGGTCATGAAGGGGTTAAGCCCTCCCGCTACCCCCCACAAGCCCTAAACAGACACCGTTAGGGCTAATACCCCCTTCACCCACCCACACTACCCACACAAAAAAAAACTCACACACAGAAGCCGCAAAAAAATAAATAAATAAATCTAAATAAATAAATAAATGACTATAAATAAATACATTTGAAATACATTTTTATTTATAGTGTAGATGTGCAGGGGGTCTCCGGAGTTGAACCGCATTGGTTTCAGGTTGGGGGACCCCCTGCTCCCCGAGATACAGCCCCCTTTATGAGGTGCCGGTATCCCTATGCCTTTAAAGGTCCCGATCACGTGACCGCGGCCTGTAAACCAAGCAGTGGGATACCGGCACCCCCTAAAGGGGCCTGTATCTCGGGGATCAGGGGGTCCCCGGACCTAAAACCACAGCGGTTCTGCTCCGGAGACCCTCTGCACATCTACACTGTGAATAAAAAACATATATAAATAAAAACTCATTCCTTACCTTAGCGGCTATGTGCTATGGTAACGAAGCAGCATTTCTGTATTTTAATAATATTGTACAGTGAGCAGGGGGTTCCCTGAGCCAGAAATTAATGCTCAGGGACCCCCTGCTCCTGCACAATATTATTAAAAATACAGAAATGCTGCTTCATTACCTTAGCGTATAGCCGCGAAGGCAATGAAGGGGTTAACTCACCGTGCCCGCTTTATTGTGGGTAGCGGGGGTGGGTGAGGGGGGTATTTGGCCCTTGGTGTGAGTTTAGGACTTGCGGAGGGGTTGCGGGTGCACTTAACCCCTTCACGACCGTAGCAGTTAATACCGCTACGGTCATGAAGGGGTTAAGCCCTCCCGCTAGCCCCCGCAAGCCCTAAACAACCACCGTTGGGGCTAATACCCCCTTCACCCACCCCCACTACCCACAATAAAAAAAAACTCACACACAGCAGCCGCCAAAAAATAAATAAATAAATCTAAATAAATAAATAAATAAATGACTATAAATAAATACATTTGAAATACATTTTTATTTATAGTGTAGATGTGCAGGGTGTCTCCGGAGCTGAACCGCGTTGGTTTCAGGTCGGGGAACCCCCTGCTTCCCAAGATACAGCCCCCTTAATGAGGTGCCGGTATCCCTCTGCGTTTCAAGGTCCCGATCACGTGACCGCGGCCTGTAAACCAAGCAGAGGGATACCGGCACCCCCTAAAGGGGCCTTTATCTCGGGGAGCAGGGGGTCCCCGGACCTAAAACCACAGAGGTTCTGCTCCGGAGACCCTCTGCACATGTACAGTATAAATAAAACACACACATCAATAAAGAATCGTTCTTTACCTTAGCGGCTATGTGCTATGGCAACGAAGCAGCATTTCTGTATTTTAATAATATTGTACAGTGAGCAGGGGGTTCCCTGAGCCAGAAATTAATGCTCAGGGGACCGCTTGCTCCTGCACAATATTATTAAAAATACAGAAATGCTGCTTCATTACCATAGCGTATAGCCGCTAAGGCAATGAAGGGGTTAACCCACCGTGCCTGCTTTATTGTGGGTAGCGGGGGTAGGTGAAGGGGGTATTTGGCCCTTGGTGTGAGTTTAGGACTAGCGGGGGGGTTGCGGGTGCACTTAACCCCTTCACGACCGTAGCAGTTAAAACCGCTATGGTTATGAAGGGGTTAAGCCCTCCCGCTACCCCCCGCAAGCCCTAAACAGACACCGCTGGGGCTAATACCCACTTCACCCAACCCCACTACCCACAATAAAAAAAACTCACACACAGCAGCCGCCAAAAAATAAATAAATAAATCTAAATAAATAAATAAATGACTATAAATAAATACATATGAAATACATTTTTATTTATAGTGTAGATGTGCAGGGGGTCTCCGGAGCTGAACCGCATTGGTTTCAGGTCGGGGGACCCCCTGCTCCCCGAGATACAACCCCCTTTATGAGGTGCCGGTATCCTTCTGCATTTAAAGGTCCCGATCACGTGACTGCGGCCTGTAAACCAAGCAGAGGGATACCGGCACCCCCTAAAAGGCCTGTATCTCGGGGAGCAGGGGGTCCCCGGACCTAAAACCACAGCGGTTCTGCTCCGGAGACCCTCTGCACATGTACAGTATAAATAAAACATACACATCAATAAAGAATCGTTCTTTACCTTAGTGGCTATGTGCTATGGTAATGAAGCAGCATTTCTGTATTTTAATAATATTGTACAGTGAGCAGTGGGTTCCCTGAGCCAGAAATTAATGCTCAGGGACCCCCTGCTCCTGCACAATATTATTAAAAATACAGAAATGCTGCTTCATTACCTTAGCTGATAGCCGCTTAGGCAATGAAGGCAGAATAGCATGTTTATTGGGGACATTTGATTTGCCCCCAATAAACATTGCAATAAACAACATACAGTACACCCCCTGTGTATTTAAAATACATAAACAATAAATACATGACATACATATTTTTATTGTGTGTTTTAAACCTGCCTGCCTTCACTGTAATCTATGTAAAAAACCCTCCCCCTATTGTGTGTTTTAAACCTCCTGCCTTCACTGTAATCTATGTAAAAAACCCTCCCCCTATTGTGTGTGAAGCTTCCCTGCCTTCACTGTGATCTATGTAAAAAACCCTCACCCTATTGTGTCTGCTAAACTTCCCTGCTTTGACTAATCTGTGTAAGCCCCCTTCCCCCTATTGTGTCAGTTAAATCTGCCTGGCCTGTGTTTTCTGTGAGTGCAGTGTACTGTATGTAAATGTGGGGAGGGGGATCCCGTGTAAATAACCACACCCACACCCACTACCCACTACCCACGGCCCCTCCGTTGCTTGCTGCAAAACAGAAACAAAAATTAAAACATACAAAATAATGTCCCCTAAACCCTTAATCACCATAGCGGTTATTAACCTCTACAGTCATAAAGGGGTTAACCCACCCTCACCCACCACTCGGGATGCCTACATACCCTTCCACACTAACCCCCCCCCATGAGGCCTAACCACCCAGTACCCACAAGGGAGGCCTACCCACATACCGTTGGGGAAACACCCCCCCCCACCCCCAGTACCCACAATAAAAACAATACAGTGACCCACAATAAACAGCATTATATTTATTAAACACATTAGCCACCGCCTGTGCCCCCCCATAAATACAAGATTTATCCTTTTACATACAGGGTTCATAACGCAGCCCCACGCAAGTCCCCGGTGGGCTGGCGGGGCACCTGGACAGACCTACAGTTTACTAGCAGCCCTTTTTAAACAGGTTCTGGAGGCCTGCTGGTGGATCCCACCAGCACCATGGCCCCCAGGTGGTCTCCTTGGGTCACCGTGGGCCACAATTGAGTCCCCATGGTAGGCCCGCGGATGTCTTGGAGCCCCGGGTCAGACCCACAGGTGTCTGCGGGGCCTCGGGTGGTTCCCTCGGGGGTCTAGGGAACTCACGGGTGCTCACTACTGGTCCGCGTTGCCCCCACAGAAGTGGGACCACACATCATCATCCCCGCACCTACGGGTCGGCGGTGCCCCCACAGAAGTGGGACCACACATCGTCATCCCCGCAGACTACGGGTCCGCGGTGCCCCCACAGAAGTGGGACCACACATCATCATCCCCGCATGTGTCACCCGTGGAACCACCAGCCTGATACACCACCAGCCTGATACCCTTGGGATACCCGAGGATACCCGCTGGTGGTCTCCAGAGGTCCCACGCAGAACCACGGAACCATAATAAACCTGGCCAAAACATTCAATACATACACGCTCCCCCCCAATACCTACAGTACAATAATGTGCAAAATAACTATTATCCAGATATGGATAATAGATTAATTGCCCATTATTAAAAACATCAACTAGCATATACAAATAAATAAAGTACTACTGACCTCATCAATACGAAGTGTCCATCGCCAGCAAAATCCTTGTCTTGCCCACAACATACATAGCAAATACAAAGCCAATACATTGCAATTACATTCAGATATCAATTAACCCCTTAAACACCTTATCAGATAATAACCGCAAAGGTGATTAAGGGGTGAAGCCACAGTGGCCCGATACCCACCCTTCACCCATGTATTTGTAGAGTGGCTTCATCATGCAACTATATATATATACTGTATAATATATATATATATATATATTCACAGTATATATACAGTACACACGATGAACCAATATACAAATAAATGTAGAAGGGTTATCAAAACTATACTGTCCTGCAACCAAACACTTCTCAATACAGACACTACATTAAAATCAATTTCCTTTAATAATCCTGGAACAGAACAATTTAGCCTGTGAAAAAATACAGTACCGACCAGAATACAACCTTTAAAACCAAGGCAACACACAATACAATACCAACGATTACATCTATCTCATTTTAAAATACTTTAAACACACGATAAAGCATAGCAGCATAGACAAATTTATTTAAAACACATCAAATCAAGCTTTTAAAACAACATAATTTCTTACCCTGTATGTATATATCTCTCTAGACATATATACATACATACATACATACAGTGGCAAGAAATGATATACCACAAAAAAAAAAATACACATGTTAAAAAAGCTTTTAAAAAAATTAACAAGTTAAGTAAAATACATTTCTTTAGTTCACTTACCCAAGGCTATCGCTGACCTCCCTCAAACACACAATTCAATACCAAGGAATACATCTATCTAATTTTAAAATACTTTAAACTCACAATAAAGCATAGCAGCATAGACAAATTAATTTAAAGCACATCAAATCAAGCTTTTAAAACAACATCACTTCTCAAATGAATCAACCAAGTAAACTAAAATCAATTAGCAATCATTATTTACATCCCTAAACAATTCACACTCCATCCTGAACAATGAAACAATTAACCAATTCATGCCTGAAGCAGAACAATTTAGCCTGTGAAAAAATACAGTACCGACCAGAATACAACCTTTAAAACCAAGGCAACACACAATACAATACCAACGATTACATCTATCTAATTTTAAAATACTTTAAACACACTATAAAGCATAGCAGCATAGACAAATTAATTTAAAACACATCAAATCAAGCTTTTAAAACAACATCACTTCTTAACCTGTATGTATATATCTCTCTAGACATATATACACTGGCGACACACTTTATTCGAGCTTGGCTAGTCCCACGAATTCGGGTATACCCGGGTGTATTGAGGTTTGTGACTGTTTTCTGCCCGAGTGCATTGAGTTATTTTCCAAGCAGGGATTGAAGCATTTTATTCCCGCTGGCTGCAATACTGCACAGTATATATATATAAACTGCATTACAATTCATGAATTTATGCCATCTGGTAGACACGCGAAGCATTGCAGCCTATTAAATCCTAATCATTATCATTTAACAGATCAGCCGCCCATCAGCCAGGCATGAACCCAGGCTGGGAAGGCAAATGCAACGGGGCTTGTCAGAGGTTAGGAGCGGCACATTCCAGGTATCTGCCAGGTACATACCGGGTATTTGCTCGAATAAAGTGTGTCGGTGCAGTACATACATACATACAGTGGCAAGAAATGATATACCGCAAAAAATAATAATACACATGTTAAAATTCCTTTTGAAAAAATTAACAAGTTAAATAAAATACATTTCTTTAGTTCACTTACCATTAATTGCCCCCACCGATTCCCATTGCGCAGCTTACTCACGAACCAATCCACGATCAGGAACCCATAAAATAATAAACCATAAAAAAATAAACATTAAACAAAAAATCCAAATCAATCCACGGGTCTTCTATTTGTAATCCATCTTCATCTGTATTCTTCTTTCTTCTATCTCCTTCCAGCGGGGCGGGGGTCTTCTCCCCGTCTGCGCCCACGCCCTGGTCTTCTTTCTTGCCCGGAGGTCCTTCCTCCGCGGCGTCTGGCTTCAAAATGAGACGACATAGGCTTTTAAAGGCCTATGACATCACATTTTTCGGCATGGTTCCCACAGTCCTGATAGGCCGTGAAAACCATCTGTTTTGGCCGATAAAAAAAAAATGATGACGTCACTTAAAGGGAATGAAAGCACAGCCAATCAGAATGGCTTTGCTTCAATTGCCTTTAAGATGACGTCATGAAAAGGCACATGGCCGCCCTCACATGGTATGGTAGCCAATCAGAGCGTGGGAACTCCATCCCTACTCTGATTGGCTCTAGTATACCATGTGGCAGAGACTTGGGGGGGGAAAGGATGTGACGTACAACAGCCAATCAGAGTAGGGATGGAGTTCCCACGCTCTGATTGGCTCTAGTACCATGTGACAAGCTTTCAATGACGTCACATCCTTTTCCCCCCCAATTCTCTGTCACATGGTATACTAGAGCCAATCAGAATAGGGATGAAGTCCCACGCTCTGATTGGCTACCATACCATGTGAGGGCGGCCATGTGCCTTTTCATGACGGTTAGGGGACATTACTTTGTATGTTTTAATTTTTGTCTCTGTTTTGCAGCAAGCAGCGGAGGGGCCGTGGGTAGTGGGTAGTGGGTGTGGGTGTGATTATTTACACGGGATCCCCCTCCCCACATTTACATACAGTACACTGCACTCACAGAAAACACAGGCCAGAGATTTAACTGACACAATAGGGGGAGGGGGGCTTACACAGATTAGTCAAAGCAGGGAAGCTTAGTAGACACAATAGGGGGAGGGGTTTTTACATAGATTACAGTGAAGGCAGGGAAGCTTCACACACAATAGGGGGAGGGTTTTTTACATAGATTACAGTGAAGGCAGGAGGTTTAAAACACACAATAGGGGAGGGGGTTTTACATAGATTACAGTGAAGGCAGGCAGGTTTAAAACACACAATAAAAATATGTATGTCATGTATTTATTGTTTATGTATTTTAAATACACAGGGGTTGTACTGTATGTTGTTTATTGCAATGTTTATTGGGGGCAAATCAAATGTCCCCAATAAACATGCTATTTTGTCTTCATTGCCATAGCGGCTATCAGCTAAGGTAATGAAGCAGCATTTCTGTATTTTTAATAATATTGTGCAGGAGCAGGGGGTCCCTGAGCATTAATTTCTGGCTCAGGGAACCCCCTGCTCACTGTACAATATTATTAAAATACAGAAATGCTGCTTCGTTACCATAGCACATAGCCGCTAAGGTAAGGAATGAGTTTTTATTTATATATGTTTTTTATTCACAGTGTAGATGTGCAGAGGGTCTCCGGAGCAGAACCGCTGTGGTTTTAGGTCCGGGGACCCCCTGCTCCCCGAGATACAGGCCCCTTTAGGGGGTTCTGGTATCCCTCTGCTTGCTTTACAGGCCGCGGTCACGTGATCGGGACCTTGAAATGCAGAGGGATACCGGCACCTCATAAAAGGGGCTGTATCTCGGGGAGCAGGGGGTCCCCCGACATGAAACCAACGCGGTTCAGCTCCGGAGACCCCTACACATCTACACTATAAATAAAAATGTATTTCAAATGTATTTATTTATAGTCATTTATTTATTTATATTTATTTTATTTTTTTTTGGCGGCTGCTGTGTGTGAGTTTTTTTTTTATTGTGGGTAGTGGGGGTGGGTGAAGGGGGTATTAGCCCCAACGGTGGTTGTTTAGGGCTTGCGGGGGGTAGCGGGAGGGCTTAACCCCTTCATGACCGTAGCGGTATTAACTGCTACGGTCGTGAAGGGGTTAAGTGCACCCGCAACCCCCCTGCAAGTCCTAAACTCACACCAAGGGCCAAATACCCCCTTCACCCACCCCCGCTACCCACAATAAAGCGGGCACGGTGGGTTAACCCCTTCATTGCCTTAGCGGCTATACGCTATGGTAATGAAGCAGCATTTCTGTATTTTTAATAAAATTGTGCAGGAGCAGGGGGTCCCTGAGGATTAATTTCGGGCTCAGGGAACCCCCTGCTCACTGTACAATATTATTAAAATACAGAAATGCTGCTTCGTTACCATAGCACATAGCCGCTAAGGTAAGGAACGATTCATTATTGCTGTGTGTGTTATATTTATACTGTACATGTGCAGAGGGTCTCCGGAGCAGAAACGCTGTGGTTTTAGGTCCGGGGACCCCCTGCTCCCCGAGATACAGGCCCCTTTAGGGGGTGCCG
This sequence comes from Ascaphus truei, assembly GCF_040206685.1. NCBI lineage: Eukaryota > Metazoa > Chordata > Amphibia > Anura > Ascaphidae > Ascaphus > Ascaphus truei. Next base: position 212,783,355 of record NC_134484.1, on the reverse strand, counting down.
GTATCCCTCTGCTTGCTTTACAGGCCGCGGTCACGTGATCGGGACATTTAAAGGCAGAGGGATACAGGCACCTCATAAAGGGGGCTGTATCTCAGGGAGCAGGGGGTCCCCCGACCTGAAACCAACGCGGTTCAACTCCGGAGACCCCCTGCACAACTACATTATAAATAAAAATGTATTTCAAATGTATTTATTTATAGTCATTTATTTATTTATTTATTTAGATTTATTTATTTATTTTTTGGCGGCTGCTGTGTGTGAGTTTTTTTTTTATTGTGGGTAGTGGTGGTGGGTGAAGGGGGTATTAGCCCAACGGTGGTTGTTTAGGGCTTGCGGGGTGTAGCGGGAGGGCTTAACCCCTTCATGACCGTAGCGGTATTAACTGCTACGGTCGTGAAGGTGTTAAATGCACCCACAACCCCCCCGCAAGTCCTAAACTCACACCAAGGGCCAAATACCCCCCTCACCCACCCCCGCTACCCACAATAAAGCAGGCACGGTGAGTTAACCCCTTCATTGCCTTCGCGGCTATACGCTAAGGTAATGAAGCAGCATTTCTGTATTTTTAATAATATTGTGCAGGAGCAGGGGGTCCCTGAGCATTAATTTCTGGCTCAGGGAACCCCCTGCTCACTGTTCAATATTATTAAAATACAGAAATGCTGCTTCGTTACCATAGCACATAGCCGCTAAGGTAAGGAATGAGTTTTTATTTATATATGTTTTTTATTCACAGTGTAGATGTGCAGAGGGTCTCCGGAGCAGAACCGCTGTGGTTTTAGGTCCGGGGACCCCCTGCTCCCCGAGATACAGGCCCCTTTAGGGGGTTCTGGTATCCCTCTGCTTGCTTTACAGGCCGCGGTCACGTGATCGGGACCTTGAAATGCAGAGGGATACCGGCACCTCATAAAGGGGCTGTATCTCGGGGAGCAGGGGGTCCCCCAACCTGAAACCAACGCGGTTCAGCTCCGGAGACCCCCTGCACATGTACACTAGGAATAAAAATTTATTTTAAATAATTTTGAATCTGCCGATGTTTGCGCAGAGAGAGCAGCGGTTCTCTCTCTGCTGCAAACACATCTCGCCCCCGCCGGCCCACAGTTTCATTGATGTGCATATACAGTTCTGTATTTGTACAGTACTTTTTGTTAGGGGTTATAGGGGTTGCTGTTATACAGTATATATATATATGTATATATATAATACTGCATTACAATTCATGAATTTATGCCATCTGGCGGACACTCGAAGCATTGCAGCCTAGTAAATCCTGAACCATTATTAATTAACACATCAACCGCGCGTCAGCCGGGCATGACACCTGGCTGGCAAGGCAAAAGGAGCCCGGCATGCTCCGGGTGAAAAGTGTCACATTCCAGGAACATGCCAGGTACAAACCAGTGATTAGTAAGAATAAACTCTGCCGCAGCAGTAAGGAGATGTGGCCGGGGTAAGAGGACTTCCATCGATACCGACGAGTGCGATGGGAACCTTCTTTCTCACTAGTGGTATACGGTTTACCCTGGCGAATTCAAGATCCACGAAGTTTCCTCCAGCTCCTGAGTCAATGAAAGCGGCGGTAGAAGTCTTGAACTTATCGCCTGAAAGGAAGACTGGAAATGTAAGTTTCTTAGGGAGTTCGTTTTTTTGAAGGGGACGTGGAGACATTACACCCAGAGAGAGCCCCTCTGTACTCACTGGGTGTTCCCGTTTCCCATTTCCCATTTCCCGGACACAGTGGACACTCCCGAACCAGATGTTCCATGGATCCGCAGTAGAAACACAATCCCCCGGCGTGGCGGAACTGCCGTATGGGTGTGCGGATGCGTTGTACCCCCAATTGCATTGGCTCTGGCAACTCCAGTGCAGGACGAAGAGGTGTGGTAGTATTTGGGGGAGTAGGAGTGCTGCTGAGAGTACTGGGGAACGGAACTTGAAAGTTATGGAAGCGAGTGCGCTGACGCTCTGAGCGGCGTACCTGGATGCATTGATCCACTCGGACGGCCAAATCAATCAGGACCTCCAGTTGATCCGGCCTGGATTGGCGAGAGAGTTCGTCCTTGATGGGATCTGCCAGGCCTTTCCAGAATACGGAGACGAGAGCCTCTTGTCCCCAGTTCGTCTCGGCTGCTAGAGTCCGGAATTCCACAGCATACTGTGTCACCATCCGCCGTCCCTGAGTGATCTGGAGGAGAGAAACAGATGCCATTTCCCGACGAGCGGGGGAATCGAATACCTGTTGAAACTCGACTTTAAATGTCGGGAAATCTTGGGTAAGGTCAGAACGTCGCTCCCAAACCGGGGAAGCCCAAGCCAGGGCGCTGCCAGTGAGGAAGTTATAAATGTAGGCTACCTTCTTGCGATCAGTATTGTAGAGATGGGGGGCCATTTCAAACTGCACCTCACACTGGTTTAGGAAACCCCTACAATCTTGCGGTTCACCTGCATAAGGCTTGGGGGGAGGAATCCTTACATCTGAGCTGCTAACTGCGCTTGCGGAGTGGGGGCTTACATCTGGCGGGGTCGCTATCGGTACCCTGTCTGAGAGTACTGCGACCTGGCGTGTAAGTACCACAATTTGATCCGTCATGGCCTGGTTTTGCTGAAGCAGATTAGAGAGAACCTGCTGTAGTTCGGTCTGGTCTGCGTCTTGTGCGCTCGACATAATGTTACGCCGGTGCTGCCCGCAGACCAGACCCGTCCCCTGAGCTGAAGGGGGAAGTGGTAATACACGCACCCGCAGCAAAGGGAGCGTGTCCGGAGTGTGGTATGAAGCGTTGCCAGGCCAGGTGTAGTAAGGTAGACAATACTTGCCGGTACCGGTTGTAGAGATAGAGTGATGAATGCCTTGCCGAGGTCAGGGAGTGGAGAGTGGAGATAGGTCGTAGTCCAAGCCGTGTTCAAGGGGTTACCAGAGTGAGCGTTGTCCAAGGGGTGCCGAGATCGAGAGCCAGAGGGGGTAGTCGTACAAGCCGCGTCAGAACCTGTGAAAACACTGAGAGAATCCAGAAGTACTTCCATACAGAGACTATGTCAAGCGACGAGTGATGGGAAGCACAGGCATAATAAAGCTGGGCAGGCCAATGGGAAAAGGGGGCAGGCCTGGAGGACTGCAAGGAGTCTTCCCTGATAGGAGGGAGGTGTTACAGCCCAGCTGAGTGTAATCCTTGATTTGCATGGAACTGTGTGATGCTTGGGGGTGACGCCTCACTGCAGGAGCAGTGGTTAAAAGTGCTCTGTTAGGCGTGTGCTCTGTAACCTGGGAATGCATGCACATAACGTCTGGGGCTGGCGTGCATGTAGGTGTGCGTGCAGGAGGGCGTGGGCGCGCCCGGTGCTGAGCAGAGGAATCACCAAGGGGAGTGACCCCGCGATGGCGGCAGGGGCGAGGAGCCGTGGAGGCCGGTAAGGCAGGATTGTTTTGTGTGTCCAGGGGCTCCCTGCGGAGAGGGAGTGCTCTGTGTGGGAAGCGAGGAGAACTCCGATTCCTGACAAGTGCTAGGCAGAAGGAAGAAGCCAGGGACCTGCTAGCTAAGTTTAGGGCCCTCTTCACTGACATGCCAGGGACCACACATCTCACAAAACACCCAGTGCACACAGAGGACCTGCAGCCTCTGCATAAGCACGCTTATAGAGTGTCAGCAGAGGTCAAGACCAGTATGGAGAGGGAGATAGAGGAGATGCTGACCCTAGGGGTAATTACTCTGTCCCAAAGTCCTTGGGCAAGCCCGGTAGTTCTAGTCCCTAAGAAGGACAAGACCACCCGGTTTTGTGTGGACTACCGCTTGCTCAACGGTGGGACGGTGTCAGATGCCTATCCCATGCCCTGCATGGATGAGTTACTAGATGAACTCGCGGGGGCAAAGTATCTGACAACCTTGGATTAGAGCAAAGACTATTGGCAAATCCCACTGACCCTGGAGGCTAGGGAGAAGTCAGCATTCATCACTCCAAGTGGCATCTATGAGTTTTTAGTGATGCCATATAGGATGAAGAATGCCCCGGCTACCTTCCAACGCCTGGTCAATAGGTTACTGGAAGGGATGCAGAGCTATGCCATGTTTTACTTAGATGACATTGCTGTCTTCAGTAATTCCTGGGAATCCCACTTATGACATGTAGCTGCGGTGCTGGATATGAGGCTGGGCTGACCTTGAAACCCACAAAATGTATGGTAGGGATGGCAGAGGTCCTGTACTTAGGGCACAGGGTGGGTGGAGGGCACCTCAAACCAGAGCCAGCCAAGGTAGAAGCCATAGTTCAGTGGCCGGTCCCTAAAACTAAGAAACAGGTCATGGCATTTTTGGACACAGCAGGGAACTATAGGAAATTTGTCCCCCAGTACAGCGCTGTGGCCAAACCCCTGACTGACTTGACCAGAAAGCAACTGCCTGTGCTTATTACCTGGGCTCCTGCCTGTGAGACTGCATTCCAGGCCCTGAAAATTGCTCTTGCTGGGGCCTCCATACTGGCTGCCCCAGACTATACCAAGTATTTTTCATTCAGACTGATGCCTCAGACTTTGTTATTGGAGCTGTGCTGAGACAGGTGGGGGAAGATGGATGAGAGCACCCTGTGGTGTTTCTCAGTCGCAAACTACTCACCAGGGAGGTGGCATATGCCACCATTGAGAAGGAGTGCTTTGCCATTGTGTGGGCACTCAAAAAGCTCCAGCCCTATGTGTATGGGAGGGCTTTCATGGTCCTCACAGACCACAACCCACTGAGTTGGCTGCAAATGGCATCGGGGGAGAATGCCAAGTTGCTAAGGTGGAGCTTGGCCCTGCAAGATTTTGAGTTCACCATTCAGCATAAGAAGGGCAGTGAAAACAGCAATGCTGATGGACTTTCATGTCAGCACCATCCCTCTGAGACTGAATTCGTTAATGGTGCCAGCAGTGTCCCACTCCCCATTAGGGCCAGTGGGCCACAGGTCACCCATTAAGAAGGGGAGGTGTAGAGGGAGAGAGGGGTGGCCCGGCATTAAAGGGGTTGCACCCGATATGGTCACCGCCTGACCTCACCAGGGAGGCAAGGGGTTAACTGGACTGCGGTCCAGGAATGTGGTTTTAAACATGCCATTACATGTAAATGTGTGTTTCCCTGTTACAATGTAATATCATCATGTCAGTGTCTGCACCACACAAACACTGGGATCCATCAGGGAGGGCAAGGGTTAATAGTTGATTAGTGATTATAGCACTTTGTGTAATTTTCCCGCCTTTTCAGGCTCCTTTTTGCAGAGTCCCATAGGCCGCCATTGGAGCTCCATGTGTTTCAATTGCGGATCTAGCTGTTTTGGACCTGTTTCCCTCGAAGACCAGCAGGTGGCGTCCGAGAGGAGGAGCGGCGGTTTCCCATGGTAAGTCAATGGGCTCATTGACTTCAATGGAGTTTCCTCGACGGCGCTTTCCAGGAACGAGTTGTTAGCCGTCCAAACCACAAAACCGCAAAGCGGATACTTTTTCTGAAAAAGAGCTTTCATCACTGATTAGTCAAGTTCAACGACAAGTGGCGTGGAAATCTTAGGTTCTAGGGCACCCAGAAATAAAATTATTTTTGCCCCTAGCTCCTAGGCCTCCCCTCACCTGACCACCACCAGGTCCAAGAGTCCAGGACCCCCAGGAAGGGTCGTGCTGATGGAGCGGGGATGCGCCATAGGTTTCCATGGCGGCAGCAGAAGCAACACGAGAAAACGGCTAAGTCCGAAACCCTGCAAATCATAAGTCAATATCTCTGGGTCTGGAGGGTCCAGAGGGCCGTGGTTTGGGGTGCCTGTAGGCACTGTTCCGGCATGACCACAGAACCATTCCCGACCCTCTCTGACCAACCCGACGGAGTAAGGACCACCATAAAGGTTCGTGAGTTTTTCCCATAGGCTTCAATGGCGGCCGTCCCCCCATTGACCAGCTATAGCGGAGAAGCCCCATAGACTCCACCAGCGGCTGATTCCCCATTGTAAGTATATGGCGGCAGACTCCCATAGCCGCCAATGGCGGAGATTCCCCGTTGAAAGCCCATGGCGGCGGAGCCCGTTGTTTTCAATGGGGATTTAGTGAAAACTGAGATTTCTTTTTAGCGGAGTTTTTTATAAAAAAATATGAAACAGTTTATGTGAGATTTGTATATCTCCGGTTCCAAAGGTCGCAGTGGGTTGAAACTTGGACCCTGTAGTGTACCACTTCCGGCATTAAGGTCTGGAAAGTGTGGACCCGCTGGACCTAACAGAACCGGTTCTTTTAATAGGTGTGTATATTCAGAACCATACTATATTTCAAAGCGGGGGCAAATGCCCGCGAAGATTCCTGCCTACTAAGGAATGCAAATGGCCAGGGGAAAGACCAAATGTCTAGGAAACAGGCCCCTGGTCAAAGACTCAGCCACTCCAACTGTTTACAGGAGGGCAGAAAGGAGTGAAGCTGGAGTGGTTTGTGAGTGTCTTAACTCAAACTTATAAACAAAGCAAATCCTGCCAGATATTCCATCTGGTAGACTAGTCGGCACCCCTGATTTAGATGTGGGGCTACAGAAATCAGACCCTCAGGGCCTCAGGACGCATGTGCCAACTAACTGGGGGTCATGGGTTAAACTGTGTTCCCACGTTAGAGATTGGGTACAGATAATTGATCTCCAATAGCCTGTACTCAATGTTAAGAATAGGGTTACAAAGATATATAAACTTTTGTCAACGCTACAGTACTTGTCTTCTATTAAATCTTGATTGTTACCTGATCGCTGGAGAATTGCTATTTGATACTTCTTCATTTCCCAACCCCAAAGTAAGTGTTACATTCTTGTCTGTTAAATTGTACTATATTTATGTGTTCACCTTTTTCAAGGAATAAACTACATTTTATTTAAATCTAAGCCTCGTTCAGTTTAACCCAGTTATTTTTGGTGTATTATTATAGCCTGTCACAAAGTTACCATCACAAATGTTTCCAAAGGTCTCTCACTCAGAGATCCATGATATTTTATGGTCTGACCATGCACCTATAGAGCTGAGGTGCGACCAAATTAATCTGGCCCGACTGGGAGTGAACTGGAAGCTTAATGAATCGATCCTAAAAACTCCGGAAACCCTGTCGTTGGTGGGGGCGGAACTGGATCGGTTCTTTAAGACAAATAACGGTAGTGTGCAAAAATATTTCACATTATGGGAAGCCCACAAAGCGACTATGAGAGGTTTCTTGATTGGCTTATCAGCTGCAAAAAAAAATGAAAGAATTGCCGCAATCACAAAACTACAGGCTGATTTGAAAACTCTCACAACTCACCATTAGCTCACCAATAACCCCCCAGATCCTTAAAGAACTACAGGACACAAGGATTAAATTAAATCTTGTGTTGACCTCCCAGGCAGAGAAAGCACTGAGCTGGTCAAGGAGGAAATACTACGAGAGGGCAAACAGACCAGATACCATGATGGCAACTAAATTGAGAAATCCTCAAACGAATTATTATATACAGGGGATATGCTCTTCCGTAGGGTCAGTTACAGCTAACCCTAAACAAATTGTAGAGGAATTAAAGAGCTTCTATGAGGTACTGTACAACGGTGAGAAAGTAGTAGGGAACCGTAAAACAGAGAAAGCATGTCGAGAGTTTCTCGATTCCTCGAATTTACCAAGATTGGGGAATTTGGAGAGAGAGGTGATGGGTGCAAATTTTACTATAGAGGAAATAACACCTAGGTTTGTTCTTTGATTTATCTCTGTAGCTACGGGTGTTGATGTGCCTGCCTTTTACATTGTCTAAGTGGGGCGGCCTACTGTCGTCACCCCCACCCCTCTGTCTATGTCCCTCTCCGCCCATCAAAAGAGAACTTACCTTATCTTATTAGAGCCAAATGGTGGCATTGCTCACCCCTTGAATATCTGTCTGAGCTAGCCAGGGCAGCCAGACCTTTTGGAAATTTGGGCCAGTGTCGTTAACCAAACTCGTCAACTTTTCCATCTGGCAAACAAACCAAATTGTGTTTCAGATTTTTTCTATCGATGGAATTGCATTCTGGTTCCATAATGCTGCGGTCTCACACCTCATAGCCATTGCAAAATGTGCAATTAATTTGTTCACCGTTCTTGATACTTCATCTGTGGGTTTGCTTAATAGGAACAGCCACGGGTCTAGCCGAATTTGGAGGCCCAAGATCCTCTGTAGCCAATCTCTAATCTGACTCCAAACGGGTATGATTCTCGGGCAGGACCACAGCATGTGCACCAGATCTCCCTGTTCCCCGCACTGCCTAGGGCAGAGCGGGGAAGCTCCTGGGACAAATTTTGCCAATCTAACTGGAATGAAGTACCACCTCATCAATACTTTATATGATTTCTCCTTCAAAGTCGTGCAGATCGAGCTACTGGCAACTGCCTTGAATATTTCTGTCCAGTCCTCATCTTCTAGTGGCCCCTGTAAATCTGTCTCCCACTGAGTCATGAACCTGGGTTTGTTGGTGCCGTCATTGTCAACACCAACCACATCTTTGTACAGAGCAGAGATCAGTCCCCGTGTGTCGGTGCCCCGCACACAGAGCTTTTCAAAATTTGTTAGCAGTGATCTCACTAAGTGTTTGTTGTAAAATGCCTGGACCTGGCGGTATCTAAGAAATTCTGTGTTGGGGATGTCTTTTTCTGACTTTAATTGGTCAAATGATTTGATAGTGTTTCTCCCCTCCAGGTCTTTCAGTCTTCTCAACCCTAATTGTCGCCAGAGCATGAAATTCTTACCCTCCAACCCCAGAGCAAAGCCTGGGTTGCCATGCAAAGGGGCCATTAAGGTGTGTTTTGAGGTCAATGAGCGATTACTTTTGGCCGCCTCCCAGACCGAAACTGAATTGTGCACGGAGGTTAGCGGCTCCTTTATGTCCTTTATTCTACATTTTGGGTACCAAATTAGGTCCCTGAGCTCCAGCGGGGCACACAACTCTCTCTCCAGTGCCACCTACCTTCTCAGCTCTGGGTCTCCATGCCATTGTGTAATTTGGCACAATTGCGCCCCTTTATAGTAGGACAACAAACATGGCACTGCCAGTCCCCCAGCTTCCCTAGGTCTTTGCATAATTTTCACTTTTATCCGTGGTTGTTTATTTCTCCAGATAAATTTCGTTATTGAGTTTTGTAAGTCTTTAATCTCAGATCGCACCACGGGTATCGGAAGAGTCTGGAACAGATACAGTACCCGGGGGAGGATGTTCAACTTAACACTATAGATTCTGCCTATCCATGAAATACCATATGCTGACCAGTCTCTCAGCTCCTTCTTTAAAATCCCCAATAGATTGGGATAATTTGCCTGGTATAGGGAGGCTATCTTTTTTGTGAGATGCACCCCCAGGTATTTTATGAATTTGGACTTCCACTTAAACGCAAAATTAAGTTCTATTAATTTTTCCATCTCTTTTGGGATGTTCAGACTAAGCGCCTCTGATTTCGTCTGATTTATCTTAAACCCAGAGATCCGATTAAACCTCCCCAGAAGCTCAAACAGGTTAGATAGCGAGGTGAGCAGTTTTGTCATCGTCAGAATGATATCATCGGCATACAAAGCCACTTTGTGTTCTTGTGAGCGGATTTGGACTCCAGCAATATCTGGATTGCTAGGTATTTGTGCTGCCAGTGTTTGGATGCATAAGGCGAACAGCAAGGGCGATAACGGGCATCCTTGTCTCGTATCACTTTTGATTTTAAACAACTCTGAGGGGAAGCCCTGGTGGATCACCCTCGCTGCTGGAGCTGTGTATAGCGCTTTTATTGCCCTTAGAATTTTATCCCTGAACCAAAATGCCCCAAGCATGGACACCAAGTATCCCAGTCTATCCTGTCAAAGGCTTTCTCCGCGTCAAGGCTTAACACCAGGCCCTGGACCTTGTTGGCATCAACAAAGTCAATTATATCTACAATCATTCTGGTATTGTCGGCCACTTGTCTATCTCTAATAAAGCCAACCTGGTCCGGATGGATCAGCCTAGGTAGGATAGCACTTAATCTATTGGCCAGTAATTTAGAATAGATCTTAACGTCCGAATTGATCAATGATATTGGCCTGTAACATTGGCAATTTGTGGGATCTTTATCTTTCTAGTGAATCAAGGAGATCGACGCCTGGAGCATCTGCTCTGAGAAGGGCTCTCCCGCCAGGACCCCATTAAATAAACTAAGCATGTGTGGGGCTAGGATGCCTATAATTTTTTTGTAGTAAAGTTTGGAGAACCCATTTCGGCCCAGGGCTTTAGAGGACTTCATGTTTTTGACAACCTCTGTTAGCTCCTCCAGTGTAAAATCACTCTGAATTGCCTCGCGCTCCAACTAGTTCAACCTTGGCAGTGCAGCCTCTGCTAAGAATTCTTGCAGTTTACTGCTTGTCTTAGTATTATGAGCCACCTTCTCCCCATTGTATAACTGCTCATAATAAGTTTTAAACTCTTCCACTATACGTTTGGGGTTAGTTTTTGTCCTTATTGCTTGTATGTTATAATTTGGTTGTCTATTGCGGAGTCTGTTGGTTAACATGGTGTTGGGCTGGTTGGCTTTCTCAAAAAAATTTCTCCGTGTCCAACTCAAGTCTTTCTCGGCCCGGGATGTGAGGAGGAGGTTAAGCTCAATCCTTACATTCTTCAGCTCCTTTAATGTGTCCCCTCTACCTGATCGGCTATGGAGTGCAGAGAGCTCATGTAACCTCTTATATAGCTGTGCCAATTTGGCGTCCCTTTGTTTCTTCTTCCTAGCTGCTATGCTTATAAGAACCCCCCTCATCATGGCTTTATGAGCCTCCCACAACATTGTGTGGGATTTCACACTGCCCATGTTAATTTGGAAGAACTGCATGATCTCTTCCCTGACCGACTGCGCTAGTTCTGGTATCTTAATCAACGATTCATTAAGCTTCCAGTTTGCTCCCGGGCTAATGGGTATAATTTGTGTGCATCGTAGCTCTATTGATGCATGATCCGACCATGAAATGTCATGTATTTTGGTGTCGGAGATCTGTGGGACCATTCTACTCGTAACAAAGAGATGGTCGATCCTACTGTAACTGTCATGGGGATGTGAGTAAAATGAATAACTTTGCTTGCCAGGGTGTTGTTCCCTCCAGAAGTCTATAAGGCACCCTCTAGTCAATCCTTCCAATAGGGGCCCTGTGCCCACCTGTCTATTTCTTTGCTGCTTCTGGGATTTATCTATCCGGGTGTCTATAACTTTATTGAAGTCACCTGCTAAGATCACATTCCCTTCTGCCCAACGCTGGAGTGTCAGGAAAAATGAGTCAAAAAACTTTGGCTCATTGTCACATGGAGCGTAGACGCAGGCCAACGTTACCCTGCACTGCTGCAATAGCCCCACCAGAATCAGATATCTCCCCCCAGCGTCTCGATTTACCCTCTCTACTTGGAAGGGGAATTTGTTACTAAAGATGATAGCGACCCCTTTTTTCTTTTCTGTTGCAGAAGCCAGGAAAAACTGCCTGTTGCCTTTGCCCAGAAAAACCCGGACTACTACTTGTGCTAAAATGTGTCTCTTGTAGGAAGAGAACATCCGCGCCCCTCCGTCTGAATTCGGAGAAGGCAATTTTACACTTTCTCGGGCTGTTAAACATTTGACATTTTGGGAGATAAACGTTACAGACATATTTCTGTGTCGTGGGGATCTCTGTGTAAATTGTGTAAGCAATTCCTACCCAGCATTCGTGGCCATGTGTAGTACCCGAACCGGCGTTGTCGACTCCGTCTGGACTCAGCTCCTTCTCTGGGGGAATCTGGGATGAGGAGGGAAAGAAACAAAAGGGAAAGACAAGGACAACAAACAACATTGACATGCAAAGAACCATATTGGTCTCTAAGGACCTAAGGTTCGACGCCCAGGGGTATCGCCCCTGCCCTGGACCCTCCTCCCTCCCAGTCCAGGCCCATGGTGCAACTCACCGCCCATGGTTTCCCGGGTCTTTGGCGGGGTTGCGAGTTGGACCCACTCCCCCGCCCCAGAAGCGCATGCCTACGGGTAAGATTGGTGGCAGTCCCCTGCCCCCCCCGCCGGCAACTGTTGCTATTTTTTCAACAATACTTCTTTGAAAATCTAAGATATCTAACTCTAACTAAGCACCTGTTTAACTAAACTATCTTTAATGCCACAAAAAACTAACCGAACGTTAGAAACAATTTCGGAGTATGCTATGCCTCCCCCTAGCGTGTAGTAACTAACTCTCCCTCCTCCCCCTGGCGCCCCCCACTTCACCCTCGTTAACCCTCTCTCTCTTCGTCTCCCCCCACCTTCTTGCTAAATTTGGTTGGGTGAGAACCCCTCTCCCTTAAGCTATCTTCCCCTCTCACCGCTTTCATTCCAGATCTTCCACATGGGCTGCTCTCTTCTATCCCACAACTACTAATGGGGTCTGAATATCGGGACTTATTTCTCCTCCCCCCCCCCCAGTCTCCTCACATCTCCACTCCCCGGCAGCGGAATTCTCACACCTCCGCCGGGGAGTACTCATCCTGTTCCGGCGCTTCACTTCTGGCGGAATGCCGTCACTTCAGTCACGTCATCCAGCCCTCCTCTAAGCCCCGCGAGGCCCCTCCCCCTGATGTCATCGAATGAGATTCAGTAAGACACCGTCCACAGGCAGCGATGGGTGTAGCCGAGGGTGGGCTCGGAAGACACTCCACTTCTTCGCGCCGAAACTGCCTCCGCCATGGTTTCTGCCGCGCTTTTCCCTCTTCTTCACGGGGTGAGTGTCTCACCACCATTTTTAAGTATTTTTCTTGCTGTTAGCTCCCTGGACTGGGTAACAATTTCACCACTTATGGAGCGACTTATATTCTGGCAGGGGGATGTATCCGCTGACACAGCTTCACTGGCAAGGCTATTTATCTGACTTTATGATAACCAATGAACTGTAACTTTCTACACCGGCCCAGTGTGGCTGGACCTTTAAGATTTAATTGGCACTCACCCCCACATTCTACTTCCTCTTTTCGGCTGGCGTGCTCGCAGTCTCCCAGTCTGACGAACGTGGAGGACGTGTCTCCGGGCTCCCAGGGTAAGTAACCTTTTCCGCAAGCCCCAGTTTTTTACGGAATGCTGTCCCATCTGGAAGGTGTTTGAGAACATGGGAACGGCCATTTTTCACCACCACGAGGGCGAATGGAAAGGCCCATCTGTATCGGATGTTCTTGTCTCTCAGTAGCTTAGTTACAGGCTGTAGAGGGTTATTGGCTATTGCCAGGGTTACTGGTGAGATGTCCTGAAATATAGACATATTTATTCCCTCATATAACACTGTTGGGGTCGCCCTTGTTATCCTGCCTATCGCCTCCTTGGTCTTGTAATGGTGGAGATGGAGGATCACATCTTGTGAGGGGTTGTTGGGCAGTGGCCAAGATCTCTGGGCCTGGTGGCAATGGTCCATGAGCAATTCTGCTTCTGATTTGCCCGGCATTATGGTGTTCATCCACCGGCTTATCATGACCTCAGGGTCCAGGATCTCCTCAGGGATCCCTCGGATGCGCAGATTGTTGCGCCGGTCCCTGTTCTCATTGTCCTCCTGCCTTTCCTCCAGCTCGGCAACCAATTTTTCCAGAGCCCCCATCCTCCTATTTGCCTCCTGGTGGCACTTGGTGCTTTCTTCCATTTTTCCCTCTAATTCATTTGTGCGGGTGCCAATACTAAGAATGTCCCTCCGAAGGCTTTCCACTTCCCCCCTGAAAAAGGTCTTTAAATCCGTTAGGAGCTGGGCTATCTCCCTCTTTATGGTTCCCGGGTGCTCCACTGCAGTTCCCTCCATCTCCGGTGCGGAATCGGAATCCGAAACCGCCAGGTTCTCCTCTGCCCTTGCCTTGCCAGACCCCGTAAAGTGCGAGTGCACATCCACTTTCCGCTTGGTTTTTTGTCTCGTTGTCGCCATCCTAATTTGTTTAAAACAAAAAAGAGATACCGGCGCCTAATGAGTCCAATTAGGAGTGTTCAGTGAGAATAATGCCAGTCCCAAAACGATCCACTGTCTCTTAGTCTCAGAATAACTTGATGTGGCTCCGTTCACAGGATTGGGACATGGAATAAAGAGAGAGATGATTAGTGCAACACTGTGATGTATATATATATTCACACAGACATGAATACACAGACTGACTAACAATACTAACAAGACAGACAGACACAAACACAAAAGCAAAGCTATTAGTAAAAGGTAGTTTTAATATAACTAAATTGAATAAAAAGCTGGTCAAAGACGGGTACGCCAATCCGGTTGGGTAAAATCTGAATGACACTCACAGGATGGCAAACGGCAATATGCATAAGATGGTGAGTTGTCAGCTCCACGTGTAGAGAATACTCCGAGCGCCACACACGCCGTGTGCTCCTCTGCATCTCCTGATCCGACCCAAAAGTGATGTCTCTGATGTGAGCTGTGACCGGTAGTGACGTCACCGGATGTGACGTCAGGGCCTAGCAGGAGCTAGAGGAGCTGGAGAAAGCGGCAATGTTCCCTTCTCTGTCACTCCACACCGAGCTGAGGAAGTGTGCTTAGACACACGAAACGCATAGGGCTATCTATTTTATTCTAGCTGGACATTGAAGGATCTAAAGGACATACAGGACAAGCGGTTTTATTGCAGTTATTGCACTAAGCTCCGTTAAGTCATTTTTAGAACGCAAAGTGCTCTTAGGACGTGATGTTGCGCTGAACACGATGCACTAAGCCACGCAAGCAGGCACTTTGCGCTCTAAAACTGACTTTTTTCAGGAATTTTTTCTAAGTCCAACTTTGCTTGTTCGTTACCCTGTTTGCGTTAAATTCTGCCCTTAAGCGAGATGCACTAAGCAACGTAAACCTTAGCGTACATGAAAGTTGCGTTCAACAGAACATGTCAGCTCAAGGTACAGTAGACGCAAAAAAAGCTGGACTTTGAAAAATTTCTTGCTTTACATTTTTACATTTTTGCATGCGCAGCACCCATACAACAGGCCGGCGGGTGTCCCCCGTGGGGGACCACTAGGGTAGCCGGGGGTCGCGCGGGTTTCTCTGGCTGACCCCACGGGAGTCCTGGGGGTACCCGAGGGCCTGCGGTACCAATGTTGTGCCTACAAAAATACTAAACATTATTTCTAACTAAATACACCCCCCTAACACATACCGTACAATAATGTGCAAAATAACTATTATCCAGATATGGATATGGATAATAGATTATTTGCCCATTATTAAACACTGCATTAGCATACATAAATAAAGTAAATAAATACAGTTATACTTACCACAACTTACCACAACAGCAGGTCCTTCTGTCCTCCGTTGAAAGAAAGCATACATTATATACATAATAAAGACATTCTAATGGCCCCTAACCCCTTAATCACCTTAGCGGTTACTAACCACTATAGTCATTAACATGTTAACACACACACTGCCCCGATACAAACCCAGGAGGCCTAAGCACCCACCCTGAACTGACTATATCCACCCTGTACCCATTGAGTAATATGGTGGTACATCATACCCTTATAATAATAATATGGGCATGATAAGACTTTATAGCACTCAATGGGCACCCTAATTACAATACATTAATGCACCAGATACACAATAATAAAACCTAACTCCAAAAAAACATACTTCACTAAATAAAAACAGTAGCCAGCTAATCCAATGAATACAAGCAATAACAACATCAACAATGAATTAATTAAACCATTAACCAATCAAAACAATTAATTCCTAAACCAACTCAAAATGAATAGTAACACTAACCAATCAAACCAATGAATGACTTCAACATTAATTAATGTAAACATTAAAAGACAAAGAAATACATTCAAACAATATCTGAAATAACCATAAAACGCATTAGCTAACATAATACAACATTAACTACAAACGAACACCAATTGCAAACATTTTATTACCATTAAGCAGGAAAAAACAAACAATCACATCCACATAAGAAACTGACAAAAAAAAAACAATAGCAATACCAAGCAACAAATGCCCACACCAAATATTGTCATAATAATGTATTCATCTGTACCCTAAAGTGGTACAGATTAATATATTATCAGTAAATGTGCCTCCCCCAATAAATCAATAAACACATCCAATGAAAAAAACCTGTAAAAAGAGACATTTACAAACATTCAATATTGTATTGTATGTCTTTATTTATATAGCGCCATTAATGTACATACAGTAGCGCTTCACAGTAGTAATACACATGGTAATCAAATAAATAACAGATAATATAAATAACAGATCATGGGAATAAGTGCTTTAGACATAAAAGTAACATTTCGGAAGAGTAGTCCCTGCCCCGAGGAGCTTAAAGTCTAATTGGTAGGTAGGTAGTACGTAAGAGACAGTAGGAGGGAGTTCTGGTATGTGCGTCTGCAGGGGGCCAAGCTTTATGAATCATGTGTTCAGAATATCCACAGTGCTATTCATATGCTTCTTTAAGCAAGTGTGTCTTAAATTGGTCTTAAAGGTGGATTGAGAGGGTCCTAGTCGGGTACTGAGGGTAAGGGCATTCCAGAGGTGTGGGGCAATCAGTGAAAAAGGTTTAAGGTGGGAGAGGGCTTTAGATACAAAGGGGGTAGAAAGAAGACATCCTTGAGAAGAACGCAAGAGTCTGGATGGTGTATAATGAGAAATTAGGGCTGAGATGTAAGGAGGGGCTGAAGAGTGTAAAGCTTTAAAAGTGAGGAGAAGAATGGAGTGTGAGATGTGGGATTTGATCGGAAGCCAGGAGAGGGATTTCATGAGGGGAGATGCTGAGACAGATCTAGGAAAGAGTAGCGTGACTCTGGCAGCAGCGTTTAGGATAGATTGTAGGAGAGACAGGTGAGAGGCAGGAAGGCCGGACAGCAGGAGGTTACAGTAATCAAGAAGGGAGAGAAAGAGGGCCTGAGTCAGAGTTTTAGCAGTCGAGCAAAGGGGAAAGGGCGTATCTTTGTTATATTGCAGAGGAAAAAGCAACAGGTTTTAGAAATGTTTTGAATGTGAGGGGCGAATGTGAGAGAGGAGTCGAGTGTGACCCCTAGGCAGCGTGCTTTGGCTACTGGGTGAATGATCGTAGTTCCAACAGTTATGTGGAAGGAGGTAGTAAAGCCAGGTTTCGGAGGAAGTATGAGGAGCTCTGTTTTAGCCATGTTGAGTTGAAGGCGGCGGAGGGCCATCCAGGATGATATAGCAGAGAGACATTCAGAAACTTTAATTTGTACAGCAGGTGTAAGTATATTTGTGTGTCGTCAGCATAGAGGTGATAATTATACCCAAAAGATGTTATTAGGTCACCTAGAGGGAGTGTGTACAGAGAAAAGAGAAGAGGTCCCAGGACAGAGCCCTGGGGTACCCCCACAGAGAGATCAATGGAAGAGGAGGAGGTGTTAGCAAAAGAGACACTGAAAGTACGATGGGAGAGGAAGGATGAGATCCAGGATAAAACTTTGTTCCGAATACCAAGGGTATGGAGAATGTGAAGGAGAAGAGGGTGGACCACGGTGTCAAATGCTGCAGAGAGGTCGAGTAATATGAGCAGAGTGTAATGACCTCTGTCTTTGGCATCATGGAGGTCATCAGTTATTTTAGTGAGGGCTGTTTCCGTGGAGTGAGCAGTGTGGAAGCCAGATTGTAGAGGGTCTAGGAGAGAATAGGTGTTGAGAAAATAGAGCAAGCGAGAGAATACAAGACATTCAAGGAGTTTAGAGGCAAAAGGCAGGTCGATAGTTAGAAAGACAGGTAGGGTCAAGCTTGCTGTTTTTGAGCAATGGTATGACTGTTGCATGTTTGAAGGAGGATGGAAAGGTTCCAGAGCAGAGGAGGAGTTAAAAATGTGTGTGAGTGTAGGGATTATAGTAGGAGCAAGAGGTTTTAAGAGATGGGAGGGAATGGGGTCAAGAGGGCAAGTGGTAGAGGGAGAAGAGGCGATCAACAGCGACACATCCTCCTCTGAGACAGTGGAAAAAGAGTCAAGGAAGGCAGGAGGAGAGTTAGGAAGAGGTGTAGGATTGGAGGAAGAAACAGAAGGGATGTTCTGATGTACAGCATATGGATTCCACCTTTTCCTTAAAATAGTCAGCAAAGTCCTGAGCGGAGATGAAGGAAGGAGAGGCAGCTGAGGGTGGTTTGAGTAGAGTATCAAAGACAGAGAACAGTCAGCGTGGTTTAGACTTGTGCATGTTGATTAGTGAAGAAAAGTAGGCTTGTTTAGCTTGCGAGAGGGCAGAGTTGAAACAGGATAGCATAAATTTGTAGTGAAGGAAGTCTGCGAGAGTATGAGATTTCCTCCAGAGGCAATCAGAGGAACGAGTGGAGGAACGCAGAATGCGCGTGTGGGAATTTAGCCAGGGTCTAGGGTTAGAAAGGCGAGTGCGGCAGAGAGAAAGCGGGGCATGTAGATCAAGAGAGGAGGACAAGGCAGAGTTGTAGTTCCTGACCAGGTTGTCAGGGTCTGTAGATGAGCTGAGAGAGGAGAGGGAGGAGTGTAAAGTGGAAAGTCAGGTAAGTGAATAGAGCGCCGGTTTCTGCAGAACCGGAGGGTAGATGGAGGTGGAGAAGGGGAGAAGCGAGATAGAGAGAATGAGATGAGGTGATGGTCAGAGAGAGGAAAAGGGGAAATGGAGAAATCAGAGAGATAGAGAAGTTTTTAGTGAAAACCAGGTCTAAGTAGTGGCCATCCTTGTGGGTGCTGGCTGCAGTCCACTGTTGAAGGCCAAAAGAAGATGTTAGAGAAAGAAAGCGGGAAGCCCAAGGGAGAGAGGGGTCATCATTGTGGCAATTGAAGTCCCCAAGGAGAAGAAGAGGGGATTCTGAGGAGAGAATGAAGGAGAGCCAGGATTCTAAGTGAGAGAGAAAGGCAGAAGGGGGATGAGTAGAGGTAGGTGGGCGATAGATGACCGCCACATGGACAGGGAGAGGAGAGATGATCTGGACAGTGTGAACCTCAAAGGAGGGAAAAGCAAGAGAGGGGGGAATAGGAAGGGTTCGGTAACGGCAGAGAGAAGAGAGGAGGAGCCCCACACCTCTACCCCTGCCGTCAGGGCGCGGAGTGTGGGAGAAGGAAAGGCCACCGTAGGAGAGGGCAGCTTCCAGAGCAGAGTCAGACTAAGTGAGCCAGGTCTCAGTTATAGAAAAGAGAAGCAGGGAGTGAGAGAGAAAGATGTCATGCACAGAGAGGAACTTGTTAGAGAGGGAGCGAGCATTCCAAAGTGCACAGGAGAAAGAGAGAGAGGAGGGAGGGTGGCAGGGGATGGGTATGAGGTTGGAGGGGTTAACACCAGAAGGAGTAGAAGTTGCATGTGGGAGGCGAGGACGAGAGCAAGAAGAAATAAGGCAGAAACCAGGATTGGGAGAGATATCCCCAGAAGCAAGGAGGAGTAGCATGGAAAGAAAGAGAATGTGTGAGGATGATTTGTAGGGATGTGTTTTAGTGCAGGGTGTATAGCTGTGTGGTGACAGAGGGTGCAGATAAGAAAGGAGTTCATGTGAACTGAGAAGTGGGGAAGAAAGGAGAGATGGAGATATATGAATAGAGTTAGAGACATAAGGAGACTGGTGGAAGGACATGCATACAGTACACTGGCGACCAACTTTATTCTTACTTGGCTAGCTCCGCGAATTTCAGAAGATCCCGGTGATGTGCGGTTTTGTGTCGTTTTCTCCCGGGGTGTATAGCGTTATTTTCGCGGCTGTGATTTAAGCATTTTATTCCCGCTGTCTGCAATACTGCAATGCCGTGTAAAAACGCATGGGGGCGTTTGCGAGCTGTTGTCTCTGAAGTCTAATAACTTCGCGGTTCAACCTACAGTTCGTGCGCACGCAGAAATAGTAAAATTGCATATTTAATTTATTTTAAAGTACAGTACTGTACATGCTCAGACCCTGTTGGGGTGAAGTGAGGGGGTTCCTAACATCTGGGGGAAAATGAATTTTAATTCTATGGTGAGTACTGTCTTGTTGCCGTATTATTTTGGTGGGGCTGGCTGGGTACTTCTTTAGGGGGCTGACCATTACTGTACATTAAAACTTTTCTTTTTTTTTCCTCAGAAAATAAAACGGCTAATGGGGGGATTTCGATGGATAATATTGTACTGTATGCTGATGTTTTCCGGCCGTACAGTATACTGTGTAATAAACCCTTAATAAATAAAACTATGCATTTATTCTACATATTCAGTATCGTTTCATTATGTGTCTTCCACAGTATACTGTACAGTGGTATACTGTACAGTGCCTAACATCTATGGGCAAAAAGAATTTTATTCCTAGGTGCCCTAGAATAGAAGTTCCCACGCCAATTGCCCGTGAACTTGACCGTGGCCCTAAGTAGTTCCCACGCCAATTGTGCGAATATAATGTAAAATAACCCGTTCTGTGGGTCTGAGCGGGTTGAAATTTACCTGGTCCTCATGCGGGAGGACCCTTGCCATATTGGCAAAATATAAGCCTTCCAAGACCCCCGAAACCGGAGATACAAAAAGACAGTTTAAAAGCACATTACCAAAGTGGCTTTTTTTCTGCCATGCAAGTCAATGGCAGAAACCTAAATTTTAACATCACTCTGACTCCGTTCTGTTGCCACGAGAGGGTCTCAATTTGCCATGCAATCCTGCCGCAACTAGGACTACATGGTCACCGAATATGAGCCCTCTAGGTTCCGGACAGAACCGGAGTTGTGGGTTCCAGGTTTCTGCTCATTCTGACTTAGCCGGTTCAAAGCTTTCTCCGCCATTTGCGCTCAATGGTAGGACCCTCCTCGCCGGCGTGACCCTTTCTCGTCTCCATTACTGCTGGGACCCTGTTTGGGTCAAGTGAGGAGGTTCCTAACATCTAGGGGCAAAATGAATTTTATTTCTAGGTGCCCTAGAACAGAAGTTCCCACGCCAATTGACCTAGTTCCCACCCCAATTGCCGTAGTTCCTACGCCAATTGCGCGAACAGCCAGTTAAAAAACAGTGCAGCAAGCCTCTACAGTACATTTGTTACACTGGCAAAGGAGCAAATGGAAACAATGTGAGGCAATTCAACATGGTCTTTTATTGGTGGAGTCAGTACAAAAACATTTATTTACAATATTGAAAAATTTAAAGTGCACAGCAATTCTAACCATCAACACACAATAATACATTCTGCAGCCTTTATTAAATTCTTCTGCCACAAAACATTTTTGGTGCATGGGGCACAGGGAGTTAAAGTGACTTGCTTTTTATGTACTGTATTTGGGGGTTGTCTTTGGGGGTTTATTCATCAAATTATTATGATGAACTGCCCTTTGAAATGACACTGCTGTTAACTATTTCAGCCACACACCTCCAGAGTTTTTAATCCCACCCTAGCCAAGCGTCAATCGGCTGAGTCACCCTAGCCTACCATCCCCCTCTCTCCACTGGGTCATTGATCTTCTGCATATTGCCATTGTGTTCTTAATCCGCCCATAGCCGAGCTACAAACACTCAGCACGCCTGCGTTTAATCACCCCATCCACCTCCCCCAACCCTTAGAGGCCTGTTGTTTGAACAGTAATGCTTTTAAAAAATCCCCTCTCGAATTTGAAATGTAAATCTGATGTGCACAGCACTGTGAGAATTGAGAGTACACTGATACAGTATTTCATCAGGGTGTGAAAATATTTGTCAGTCCCTATGGTTTACAGTCACATGTTTTTAATACAATACAGTACATTATTTAATATCTTTAAAATAAAAATATATAAATCCTGTATACAGTATACTGTAAGTACATATAATGTCAAATAACCCGTTCTGTGGGTCTGAGCGGGTTGAAATTTACCTGGTCCTCATGCGGGAGGACCCTTGCCATAGTGGCAAAATATCAGCCTTCCAAGACCCCCGAAACCGGAAATACAAAAAGACATTTTAAAAGCACATTACCAAAGTGGCTTTTTTTCTGCCATGCAAGTCAATGGCAGAAACCTAAATTTTAATATCATCCTGACTCCGTTCTGTTACCACGAGAGGGTCGCAATTTGCCATGCAATCCTGCCGCAACTAGGACTACATGGTCACCGAATATGAGCCCTCTAGGTCGAACAGAACCGGAGTTGTGGGTTCCAGGTTTCTGCTCATTCTGACTTAGCCGTTCAAAGCTTTCTCCGCCATTGCGCTCAATGGTAGGACCCTCCTCGCCGGCATGACCCTTTCTCGTTGCCATTACTGTTTGACCCTGTTGGGGTCAAGTGAGGAGGTTCCTAACATCTAGGGACAAAATGAATTTTATTTCTAGGTGCCCTAGAACAGAAGTTCCCACGCCAATTGACCTAGTTCCCACGCCTAGTGCCGTAGTTCCTACGCCAATTGCGTGACCAGCCAGTTAAAAAACAGTGCAACAAGCCTCTACAGTACATTTGTTACACTGGCAAAGGAGCAGATGGAAACAATGTGAGGCAATTCAACATGGTCTTTTATTGGTGGAGTCAGTACAAAAACATTTATTTACAATATTGAAACATTTAAAGTGCACAGCAATTCTAACCATCAAAACACAATAATACATTCTGCAGCCTTTATTAAATTCTTCTGCCACAAAACATTTTTGGTGCATGGGGCACAGGGAGTTAAAGTGACTTGCTTTTTATGTACTGTATTTGGGGGTTGTCTTTGGGGGTTTATTCATCAAATTATTATAATGAACTGTCTTTTGAAATTACACTGCTGTTAACTATTTCAGCCACATACCTCCAGAGTTTTTAATCCCTCCCTAGCCAAGCGTCAATCGGCTAAGTCACCCTAGCCTACCATCCCCCTCTCTCCACTGGGTCGTTGATCTTCTGCATATTGCCATTGTGTTCTTAATCCGCCCATAGCCGAGCTACAAACACTCAGCACGCCTGCGTCTAATCACACCATCCCCTCCCCCAACCCTTAGAGGCCTGTTGTTTGAACGGTAATGCTTTGAAAAATCCCCTCTCGAATTTGAAATGTAAATCTGATGTGCACAGCACTGTGAGAATTGAGAGTACACTGATACAGTATTTCATCAGGGTGTGAAAATATTTGTCAGTCACTACGGTTTACAGTCACGTGTTTTTAATACAATACAGTACATTCTTTAATATCTTTAAAATAAAAATATATAAATCCTGGTAAAATTTTTTATAAATAAATAAATAAAATAATTCATTGGTGCACTGTAGGGGTGGCTGTCAATGATTATGATTCGCAGGAAAGTGAATAAATATTTATTTTATTTTATCAGGAACCAAAAAATACAAATATAAAAATAATCAGGAATAATACATACAGTAATGCAGTTTTTATTACGTTATTTTGGCAGCTTGAAATTGGATAACCATTTGGAAAACCTTTGTAAAACATGGGGAAACATGAGTAATGCACATTTATAAGAATATTATTTAATACTACAGTATATACAGTACAGTACTGTAATGTACTGTATAATATACTGTACTGTATATACTGTATAGTAAAATTAATTTGTCTTTAGTCTTTATCTTTTCCTCATTCTGTCTGCAGTACAGTAGTTCATTGAGAGAGGAGAGGTTTTGTGTACATCATTGCTGCTGTTTATATACTGTACATTTGACTGTACAAGCAGATTTGACTGGACACATGAACGCCCCCATCCCCCTAGGCCACCGTTTTTCCTGGAACGACAAGAAAACAAAAAATGTGTGCAGTTACTGTACTGTATTATGGCAGAACTACTGTAGGTGGCTGGTGCAGCTTTGTCTGGAAATAGGAATAAAATTCTTTTTGCCCATAGATGTTAGGCACTGTGTACCACTGTATACTGTGGAAGACACATAATGAAACGATACTGAATATGTAGAATAAATGCATAGTTTTATTTATTCAGGGTTTATTACACAGTATACTGTATGGCTGGAAAACATCAGCATACAGTACAATATTATCCATCGAAATCCCCCCATTAGCCGTTTTCTTTTCTGAGAAAAAACAAAAAGAAAAGTTTAAGGGGCCTATGCAGAGAGCAGCGCTATTTCGAAATTCGCCATTTTTTGGAGAAAATCGCGCAGAAAGCAGCAGAAAATGGCGAGTTCCGAAAAACGCGCCAATTTTTCTTTTCTATTTGTAAAACTCGCCTCGCGGCTGGCGAGAACCTCAATCTCGCCAGTTTTAAAAATATCCGTATGCAGAGAGGCGCGAACGGCATCTAGCGGCTGTTCGCGCCAATAAAATGGCGCGATTGTCTCCGTTTTGCCTCGCCAAAAAAAACTGCCGCTCGCGGCCATTGCAAAGGGAAAAAAAAAGGCGCGAATTTGTTTTAACACATTTCTGAAGCGCGCATCTCGCCAATTTAAACTCGCCACACGCATCCATGTTAAACATAGCAGAATTCGCACTTTTCTGCATATGGAGATTAAAACTCTCCAAAAAAGCTACTTTTTAATAAATTCGCCAATTTTAAAATTCGCTGCTCTCTGCATAGGCCCCTTAATGTACAGTACAGTACAGTAATGGTCATCCCCCTAAAGAAGTACCCAGCCAGCCCCACCAAAATAATACGGCAACAAGAAAGTACTCACCATTGAATTTCCCATTCAGCTTGCGCCGGCGCCAGTCCACTGCCTGTCCAGCATTCTTCATCATCCACGTCGATAGTTGGCAGCGGGACTAGTCCACCTGTAGTCAGCAGGTGAGGCTGAGAATCGCTTAGGTACATGCAAGCTTCCTCAAAACTGCACGCCAAATCCAGCTCAGCCTCAGGCTCAGGCTCAGGGTTGTCACTGACAGTGGGACCGTCATTGGAAGCCGGTGCTGGTGCTGGTGCATTGCTTGGCAGCGACTGTCGCTTCTTAGTTGGTTTTAACACAGCCCTTTGCCTTTTGCCGCCTCCATGATCATAGATACGGGAAAAACCCGGTGATACACACCAATACCCTCCAACAAATTGGGGCTCAATACTGTGAAAACAGGGGTCGCTACATAACCTTTTCCTTACTGCACGCTTCCACGTATGAGGAGTTGGCGAAAATTTGTAAAAGTCATACTTTTCGATAAAATACTGATAAATTTGAGCAACTGTTGCCATCTTATCATCTGTTGCATTAATCGCGGCCCATATCAAATACGCGTAACTTCTGTTAGGTTTTTGGAAAGCGGGCTGCACTTGAACACTCATGGTGGGTCTCTGCAGAATAGTGTAACACAAACTGAAACTGGTCTTTGTCTTTCTTTAATATGAAAAGCCTAAATTGATAAATTTTTTGCAACTCTTCCTTCAGTATCAAGGCCAAGGCCAAGTTACAATGGCACACTGTGGTACAGTATCTTTTTTAAACGAAACACTTGCATGCCAACACATTACTGATTCGGCGCATTACAATTCATGAATTTCTGCCATCTGGCGGACACGCGAAGCATTGCAGCCTATTTAAATCCGAACCATTATCAATAAACCCATCAACCGCGCGTCAGCCGGGCATGATACCCTGGCTGGGAACGCAAAAGGAGCGCGGCATGCTCCAGGTGAAGAGCGTGGCATTCCAGGAACAAGCCAGGTAAAAGCCAGTGATTTGTAAGAATAAAAGCTGCCGCAACAGTACTGTATAGAATAAAAGATTTTACATTTTTATTTTTGGGGTTTCATATACAGTACAGTATGTACTGTAAAAAAGTATTGAATATGAAAACAGCAGCATATTGTTTAAGGTTTTCTATAAAGCTCACAGTTATTCTATCCTAATCAATAAAAATTGTTGCCTGCAGTACTTGGATTTTTAAATCAGATTAATCAATGCGCAAGCAACGTTTCAAAAAAGTGATATTATCCATCGAAATCCCTCCAGTTGCCGTTCTCCGCTTGATGACAAAGTTTCTTATCTGAAGAAAAATTAAATTATTACTGGTACCGTATATTATATGTTTCCATTATTGCTGTTCTGTTGTTCAAAATTTATAACAGAATGTTTTAACTTCCAAAAAATAATAAAAAGTTGAATATATTTTAAATTTTTTCATTGTTGCATTCTGCAACATTTTATAAAAATGTCAGTGTCTCAAAAACATACAGAAAGTACTTTATAACATTTCACATAATTGTTGGTTAAAAATCAATCAGTCCCCACAAGAAGGCCACAATAATTTTCTCGGGGGGGGGGGCGTCTCTTGTTCACAAATACGGATGCGCCTAAATATGATGACACGCATATGCGTTTCAACAAGGTTCCACTAAGACATACAGTATGCGCATGCGCCTAGCTGTCCACCAATTGTTCAGTATCTACTGTAGAAGCTGCTCAGCCAATCATATTGCTGGACTACATTTTCTAGATTTGTGAATAAAATAACAGAACTAAATAATCATAAGCAAAGCGATTGATTACAAGAGAACGGACCGATCTGGAGTAACTAATCGCTTGTCTGTGTGCATAATGTATTGACATTTTAAAAAAAGAATAATATACGGCAGCTTGAACTGCAGGTTTTTACCTTCATTATTGACTTTGCCAATCGGTTGGCGCCGAGCCACTGCAGTCCCGTATTCTTTTTTATACATGTAGTTGACAGGTGACAGCGGGCCTGCTACACCTGTATTTGACAGCTTATGAAGCTGGAAATCTTTTTGATACATGCAAGCTTGCTGGTATCTGTACGTGAAATCTTGCTCAGGCTGCAGGTTTCCTGGCGGGGACAGATAGCAAGGATTGCCGGTCACCAGGTTTTCACTGACGGAACGTTATTATAAGCCGACGTTGGCAGTACTCTCCTCTAACTCCATGTGCAGGAGCAATACGAGAAAAACACGGCTCGATACATAACTTTTTCCTTATTGCACGCTTCTACACACGAGCATCTTGTGAAAATTTGTAAAGGTCATAATTTGAGATCAAATATTGATAAATTTGGCCAACTGTGGCCATCGTATTATCTGCTGCATTAATTGCGGACCATATTAAATACTGTAAGCATACGTTATGTTGGGCTTTTTGCACACGTACTGCGGTGTACTTGTCATGGTAGCCACAGGGTTATAATATACACCAAATAAACTGGGTTGAATTGAATACGACTGTGATATATTAAAGAGATTTTATTCCTTAAAAGAGAGGTGGACACGCAATGGTTGATAAATAACAAACGGAATATATACACTTACTTTGGAAGGAGACAATGAAATAACCAGGATTCAGGTTTGCAGTTCATCAGGCATCAGGTATCATTCAGGTAAAATAACGAAGACAACGAAGACAATGGGCATAGAGCTTACAATCGTTTATATGTGATTTGGGCTTTATCCCTAACATTGGAACTCAAGCATTGGAGAACAATTACCTGGGCCCAATTACATTTTGCCAGCTAACTTGGGAAGCAGCAAGGTACCTGCCCCCAGGTGGTTGGCACATGCGCATAGCCCTCCAGTCAGAGTCCCATTTCCTGAACCCCACACTAAAAGGTTGGCGTCTCCAAGTCTGCCATTTGGGATTCTGGCCTGGGAAACTACGACCAGAGTGTGAAGTACGACACTTAATACAAGTACCCACGTCCTGCTCTTCCCCACCCTAGAATACTTAATCAGGGTGGGGAAGCCTTTGATCAGGGGTCTTTCTGTAGACACACTGTCGCCCCCTGGCCATTAACATACCTTATGGGCCAGTACCTTTCGCTGGCTTTACCGTAGGCACAAAAGACAGTACATCTACAACAATTGATATATATATAAAAATATTCTGTTCGTTTGGGCCGAGTGGGCTAAAACTTGCCATGCCCTCATGCCAGAGGGGACTCCCTATGGTGGCCAATTTTCAGCTACCTTGCGACCCACCAAACCGGAGATAACAATATTGGAGTTTAAAACCACATGTTACACAGATTGCATTTCTCCGCCTTTGGAGTCAATGGCTCCAATACTCCCATACTCCGTTCAGTTGATCATTCATACCTCCCCCAATTAGACGAGGGGATCGCCAGTACATTCTAAATCAAAAAGAAATGTTTTGGATTTTTTCAATGGATAGTTTGACCCCCAACGGCATGAATGTCGATTGGGAGATAAAACATTTTCTGTACGCATTTTGGCATCTATTCGTCCAAGTTCTTTTCACACTCATAGTGCCAAAATGTAGTGTTAGAACTTGGTTACTATTTGATCAATACTGTGTTCTTGGCTATAGTTATTTGTTGAAAGGTTGCTCTTTTTGAGACATCTATTTCAGAATATTGTTATCTTGATCACTCAATAATTCTTTAAATTATGGTTTATCTATATGGGATGAATTTAAACTATTTTTTAATACTTTTTGTTTTGGATTGGTTTGAAATCTGCAGCAGTCATCGTATAACATCAAGCTTGACCGCTATAAAAATAACCATGGCATAAAATAGTGATTTTTGGAGATGTGTATTTATATATACTTTTTAACATCATATATTTACATTTCTCATAACTTCATAATGTTTCCAAGTTTGATTTATTTTTCTTTTATGCAAACCGTCTTATGCTTAACATTTATGAGTTGATTATATTTCCTTAATGATTATTATTTAATGATAACAGCTGATGTCAATGGTATTATTACAATTCATGTTTGACATGTACAGCATATATAAAGGTTCTATATATATATATATACAGTATTCGACAATTAATTATAACTACACGCCCGTTGCGTGTGGATTTAGGCCACTGGTGAGACGTTGCTGCGCCTCTATGAATTCCCCTGCTCGCGCCAATTTAAAAAAAAAAATTATAATCCCCCTCCCTGATTGGGTTAACGCGGGGAAGAGGGCCGGCAGGCAGCGCTGGGTAAGCCCCTTCCCCCGATCTCCTCCCCCTCCTGCCCCTGATCTCCTCCCCCCTGCCCCCAATCTCCTCCCCCCCTCTGCCCCCATCCCCGCTTGCTGCCCTGGGTTGTACGCCAGCTGGGATGTGGGAGATGATGGGGGGGGGAGTTGCGTGGTCGCAGCTGTGCATGTGGGTGGGGTGGTGGTTCCCGCTCCCATGTTTGCTCGCTCTGGTCACTCCCATGTTTGCCCGCTCTGCCCGCTCCCATGCTTGCCCACTCTGCCTGCTCCCATGTTTGCCCACTCTGTCCTCTCCCATGCTCTGCCCGCTCCCATGCTTGCCCGCTCTGCACGCTCCCATGCTCTGCCCACTCCCATGCTTGCCTGCTCTGCCCGCTCCCATGCTTGCCCGCTCTGCCTGCTCCCATGTTTGCCCACTCTGCCTGCTCCCATGCTTGCCCGCTCTGCCCGTTCCCATGTTTGCCTGCTCTGCCCGCTCCCATGCTCTGCCCACTCCCATGCTTGCTCGCTCTGCCCACTCCCATGCTCTGCCCACTCCCATGCTTGCCCGCTCTGCCCGTTCCCATGTTTGCCTGCTCTGCCCGCTCCCATGCTCTGCCCGCTCCCATGCTTGCCCGCTCTGCCCACTCCCATGCTCTGCCCACTCCCATGCTTGCCTGCTCTGCCCACTCCCATGCTTGCCCGCTCTGCCCGCTCCCATGTTTGCCCGCTCTGCCCACTCCCATGTTTGCCTGCTCTGCCCGCTCCATGCTCTGCCCACTCCCATGCTTGCCTGCTCTGCCCGCTCCCATGCTCTGCCCGCTCCCATGCTTGCCTGCTCTGCCCGCTCCCATGATTGCCTGCTCTGCCTGCTCCCATGCTCTGCCCGCTCCCATGCTTGCCCACTCTGCCCACTCCCATGCTTGCCCGCTCCCATGTTTGCCCACTCTGCCCGCTCCCATGCTTGCCCGCTCCCATGTTTGCACGGGGTAGGGAGGCTGGAGAGTCGAATCTTGGCGCTTCCCCCATTACTCCACTGTGTGTGGAGGGGGCTTCGCCCCCCTCCCCTGTCCCCCCCACCACCCCCGTCCCCCCCACGAATGCGACCAACAGCCGCAGGAAGAGTCGGGAGCAAGATGGTTGACACTGCTCCGTGAGGGAGGTTGAGGTGCCTGTGTGAGCTGACACCGGCTCAGGGGAACCCCGAGGAGAGGCATCAGCCGAAGAGATCTACTCCGGAGATAGAGGGTGAGTGATGTCATCAGCCCACCAACATTTAAAGCACCACTCACATTCAGGAGGGGAGAGAATGTGTGTGTGTTTGTGTGTGTGTGAGTGTGGGTGAAGGGGGGGAGAGAATGTGTGTGTGTGTGTGTGTGTGTGTGTGTGTGTGTGTGTGTGTGTGTGTGTGTGTGTGTGTGTGTGTGTGTGTCCACAAGTAGTCAGTCACCTACCTAAGTCAGTCACTACCCTCCCAGTCAATCACCTACCTACCTAAACCCAGTCAGTCAGTCACCTACCTACCCACCCACCCTGTCAGTCACCTACCTACCCAGTCAGTCAGTCACCTACCTACCATCTCAGTCACCTACATACCTACCCACCCAGTCAGTCAGTCACCTACCCACTCAGTCAGTCAGTCACCTACCCACCCAGTAAGTCAGTCACCTACCCACCCAGTGTGTCAGTCAC
This sequence comes from Ascaphus truei, assembly GCF_040206685.1. NCBI lineage: Eukaryota > Metazoa > Chordata > Amphibia > Anura > Ascaphidae > Ascaphus > Ascaphus truei. The sequence continues at coordinate 212,752,961 of NC_134484.1, read as the reverse complement.
CTACCTACCCACCCACCCTGTCAGTCACCTACCTACCCAGTCAGTCAGTCACCTACCTACCATCTCAGTCACCTACATACCTACCCACCCAGTCAGTCAGTCACCTACCCACTCAGTCAGTCAGTCACCTACCCACCCAGTAAGTCAGTCACCTACCCACCCAGTGTGTCAGTCACCTACCTACCCAGTCAGTCAGTCAGTCAGTCACCCACCCACCCATTTAGTCAGTCAGTCACCCAGTCAGTCACCCACCCAGTCAGTCAGTCACCCTCCCACCCAGTCAGTAAGTCAGTCACCCACCCAGTCAGTCAGTCACCTACCTACCCACCCAGTCAGTCAATCACCTACCCACTCAGTCAGTCAGTCAGTCACCTACCCACACAGTCAGTCAGTCACCTACCCACCCAGTCAGTCAGTCAGTCAGTCACCTACCCACCCAGTCAGTCAGTCAGTCACCCACCCACCCATTTAGTCAGTTTAGTGTCTCCCCCCTGTGTGTCTCCCCCCACTGTGTGTCTCCCCCACTGTGTGTCTCCCCCCACTGTGTGTCTCCCCCCACTCTCTCTCCCCACTCTCTCTCTCTCCCCACTCTCTCTCTCTCCCCACTCTCTCTCTCTCCACACTCTCTATCTCTCCCCACTCTCTCTCTCTCCTCACACTCTCTCCCCACACTCTCTCTCTCTCCCCACTCTCTCTCTCTCTCCCCACACTCTCACTCTCTCCACATTCTCTCACTCTCCCCACACTCTCTCTCCCTCCCCACACTCTCTCTACCTCCCCACACTCTCTCTCTCTCTCCCCACACTCTCTCTCTCTCTCCCCACACTCTCTCCCCACACTCTCTCTCTCTCCTCACACTTTCTCTCTCCCCACACACTTTCTCTCTCCCCACACTCTCTCCCTCTTCACACTCTCGCTCCCCACACTCTCTCTCTCTCCCCACACTCTCTCTCTCTCCCCACACTCTCTCTCCCCACACTCTCTCTCTCTCCCCACACTCTCTCTCTCTCCCCACAATCTCTCTCTCCCCACACTCTCTCTCT